>NC_052326.1:22902850-23058481 GCF_016432855.1 Salvelinus namaycush
CCCCACCCCACTACTTACTATATAACACCACCCCACTACTTACTATATAACACCACCCCACTACTTACAATATAACTCCATCCCACTACTTACATTATAACACCACCCCACTATTTACTATATAACACCACCCCAGTACTTACAATATAACACCACCCCACCCCAGTACTTACTATGTAATATAACCCCACTACTTACTTTAAAACACCAACCCACCTAACTACTTATTATGTAAAGCCAACCACACTACTTATTATATAACACCACCACACTACTTACTGTTTAACACCAGCCCACCCCACTACTTACTATATAACACCATCCCACTACTTACAATATAACACCACCCCACTACTTACAATTTAACACAATCCCACTACTTACTATATAACACCACCACACTACTTACTATATAACACCAATCAACTACGTACTATATAACACCAACCCACTACTTACTATATAACCCCACCGCACCCCACTACTTACTATATAACACCACTCCACCCCACGACTTACTATGTAACACAACCCCACAACTTACTATATAGCACCACCCCACCCCACTACTTACTATATAACACCACCCCACTACTTACTATATAACACCACCCCACCCCACTACTTACTATATAACACCACCCCACTACTTACAATATAACACCATCCCAATACTTACAATATAACGTCACCCCACTACATACTATGTAACACAACCCCACTACTTACAATATAACACCACCCCACCCCACTACATACTATATAACACCACCCCACTACATGCTATATAACACAACCCCACCTCACTACATACTATGTAACACAACCCCACTACTTACTATATAACACCACCCCACCACACTACTTACTATATAACACCAACCCATCCCACTACTTACAATATAACGTCACCCCACTACATACTATGTAACACAACCCCAATACTTACTATATAACACCACCCCACCCAACTACTTACTATATAACACCATCCCACTACTTACTATATAACACCAGCCAACTACTTACTATATAACAAAACCCCACCCCACTACTTACTATATAACACCAATCAACTACGTACTATATAACACCAACCCACTACTTACTATATAACCCCACCGCACCCCACTACTTACTATATAACACCACTCCACCCCACGACTTACTATGACACAACCCACAACTACTATATAGCACCACCCCACCCCACTACTTACTATATAACACCACCCCACTACTTACTATATAACACCACCCCACCCCACTACTTACAATATAACACCATCCCAATACTTACAATATAACGTCACCCCACTACATACTATGTAACACAACCCCAATACTTACTATATAACACCATCTTACTACTTACTATATAACACCACCTCACCCCACTACTTACTATATTACACCAGCAAACTACGTACTATATAACCCCAACCCACTACTTACTATATAACCCCACCAAACCCCACTACTTACTATATAACACCACTCTACCCCACTACTTACTATATAACACCACCCCACTACTTACTATATAACACCACCCCACCCCACTACTTACTATATAACACCAGCTAACTACTTACTATATAACACCACCCCACCCCACTACTTACTATATAACACCAGCCAGCTACGTACTATATAACACCACCCCACCCCACTACTTACTATATAACACCAGCCAACTACGTACTATATAACACCAACCAACTACTATATAACCCCCAGCCACCCACTACTTATATATTAACACCACTCCACCCAACTACTTACTATGTAACACAACCCCACAACTACACTGTATTATAGCACCACACCACCCCCCCTATTACAATATAACACACACCCACTACTTACTATATAACACAACCCACCCCACCCACTACTTACTATATAACACCACCCCACTACTTACTATATAACACCACCCCACTACTTACAATATAACTCCATCCCACTACTTACTATATAACACCACCCCAGTACTTACAATATAACACCACCCCACCCCAGTACTTACTATGTAATATAACCCCACTACTTACTTTAAAACACCAACCCACCTAACGACTTATTACGTAAAGCCAACCAAACTACTTATTATATAACACCACCACACTACTTACTGTTTAACACCAGCCCACCCCACTACTTACTATATAACACCATCCCACTACTTACAATATAACACCACCCCACTATTTACAATTTAACACAATCCCACTACTTACTATATAACACCACCACACTACTTACTATATAACACAACCGCACCCAACTACTTACTATATAACACCATCCCAACCCACTACTTAATATATATCACAACCACACTACTTACAATATAACACCACTCCACCCCACTACTTACTATATAACACCACCCCACCACACTACTTACTATGTAACACCACCCCACTACTTACAATATAACATCACCCCACTACTTACTATATAACACCACCCCACTACTTACAATATAACATCACTCCACCCCACTACTTACTATATAACACCACCCCACTACTTACAATATAACATCACCCCACCACACTACTTACAATATAACACCACCCCACCCCACTACTTACTATGTAACACAACCCCACTACTTACTATATAACACCACCCCACACCACTACTTATTATGTAACATAACCCCACCACTTACAATATAACACCACCCCACCCCACTACTTACTATGTAACATAACCCCACCACTTACTATATAACACCACCCCACCACTTACTATATAACACCACCCCACTACTTACTATATAACACAACCGCACCCAACTACTTAATATATAACACCAGCCAACCCCACTACTTACTATATAACACCACCCCACTACGTATTATATAACACCACCCCACTACTTGCTATATAACACCAGCCCACCGCACTACTTACTATATAACACCACCCCACTACTTACAATATAACACCACCTCACTTCGTATTATATAACACCACTCCACCCCACTACTTACGTTATAACACCATCCCAACCCACTACTTAATATATATCACAACCCCACTACTTACAATATAACACCACTCCACCCCACTACTTACTATATAACACCACCCCACTACTTACAATATAACATCACCCCACCACACTACTTACTATGTAACACCACCCCACTACTTACTATATAACACCACCCCACCCCACTACTTACTATGTAACATAACCCCACCACTTACAATATAACACCACCCCACTACTTACTATATAACACCACCCCACCCCACTACTTACTATGTAACACCACCCCACTACTTACTATATAACACCACCCCACCCCACTACTTACTATGTAACATAACCCCACACTTACAATATAAACACCACCCCACTCTACATATAACACCACCCCACCCCACTACTTACTATGTAACACAACCCCACTACTTACAATATAACACCACCCCACTACTTACTATATAACACCACCCCACTACTTACTATATAACTCTACCTCACTACTTACTATATAACCCCACCCCACTACTTACTATATAACACCACCCCACCCAACTACTTAAAATATAACACCAGCCTACCCCACTACTTACTATATAACACCACCCCACTACGTACTATATAACACCACCCCACTACTTACCAAATAACACCACCCCACTACCTACTATACAACACCACACCACTACTTAATATATAAAACCACCCCAGTACTTACTATGTAAGATAACCCCACTACTTACTATATAACACCACCCCACTACTTACTATATAACACCACCCCACCACTTACTATATAACACCACCCCACTACTTACTATATAACACCACCCCACCCAACTGCTTAATATATACCACCAGCCAACCCCAATACTTAATATATAACACCACCCCACCCACCTACTTAATATATAACACCAGCGAACCCCACCACTTACGATGTAACACCACCCCACTACTTACTATATAACACCACCCCACCCCACTACTTAATATATAACACCACCCCACTACTTACTATGTATAACCACACCACTACTTACTATATAACACCACCCCACTACTTATTATATAACACCACCCCACTACTTGCTATATAACACCAGCCCACAACACTACTTATTATATAACACCACCCCATTACTTACAATATAACACCACTCCACCCCACTACGTATTATATAACACCACTCCACCCCACTACTATCCACGGCCTTTACAGAGCAAGGGGAACAACTACTTCAAGGTCTCAGAGCGAGTGACGTCACCGATTGAAACGCTATTAGCGCGCACCACCGCTAACTAGCTAGCCATTTCACATCGGTTACACTAGTAAGAAAAGACAAGTGCCGTGGGATTTATTTCAGATACTCTTTGAAGAGGTAGGGTTTCAGACGTTTTCGAAAAATGGGTAGGGACTCCGCTGTCCTGACGTTAGGGGGAAGCTCGTTCCACAATTGGGGTGCCAGGACAGAAAATAGCCTTGACTGTGCTGAGTGGGAGTTGACCCCCTGTAGGGGTGGGCGGGCCTAGAGACCAGAGGTGGCAGAACGGAGCGCTCGGTTGGGGTGTAGGGTTTGAGCATAGCCTAAAGGTAGGAAGGGGCAGCTTGCCTTGCTGTTCCTTAGGCAAGCACCAGGGTTTTGAAGTGGATGTGATCTTCGACTGGAAGCCAGTGGAGTGTGCGGAGGAGTGGGGTGACATGGGACAACTTGGGAAGGTTGAACACCAGGCGGGCTGCGGCATTCGGGATAAGTTGTAGTGGTTTGATGGCACAAGCGGGGAACACAGCCAACAGCGAGTTGCAGTAGTCTTCACGGGAGATGACAAGTGCCTGGATTAGGACCTGCACCACTTCCAGATATTGTAAAGCATGAAACTACAGGAGCGAGTCAATGCTTTGATGATGTTTACAGAGAACGACAGGGGGGTGGTTGCAAGTCAATATTAGGAAGGTGTTCTTAATATTTCCAGACTCTGTGTATATTCCTGATGGCTGTTGTGTTTGATGTTTATCTCACGGTCTTGTCTTCGTCTCACCTTGTCCAGTGTATTTCTCAATGCATTTTTGTCCTTCTCCAGACGGACAGCCTGTCTCTCCGCATCTTTCTTCTCGGTCTCCAGCACGGCCACGGCCCTCTGCAGCCCCCGCAGCCTCTCCTCTGCAGTCGCTCTCTCTGCCTGGGCAGACTGGGCACTGTGCTGGGCCTCTGTCAGACTTGTGGACCGTTGACGCAGGGCCTACAGGACAGACAGGGTGAAGGAACAGCTATACAGATGAGATACAGGCCTATGTCTCTTTCTCTCTCGCTCTTTTTCTCCATTTCAATTCTTCACATGCCCCCGCTATGTCTTTACCCCTATCCTTTAGCTAATGATTATGTATGGGTAAAAGTCTCTCTCACACACCTCCTGTGTGTGGGCCAGCTCTGCCTCCAGCTCTCCTCGTCTCAGCTCGCTCTGGGTCAGCTCAGTCTGAAGACTCTGCACTCGCTCAGTGAGGGCCACCATGCCTCTCTTCCCCTCCGCCAGGGAGGCCCGCGCTCCATCCACTCGTTCCTGAACACAGCAACACTCCATTCACTGCTCATTACAATTTGCTGTAATCCTATTTAAATTACAGGGATGAACCTTGACAACAAACACTTGAAATTCAGCCCTACTGCCCCATCAATGGTTCCTCTCAGCCCACCTGTAGATGCCTGCGGTCCTGCTCGGCCAGCCCCAGGGTCTTCTGCAGTGCGACCAGGCGCCCCTGGGTGGCGCTGTGGGCAGCCGTGGCCTCCTGGAGGCTCTGTGAAAGGTTCTGGGTCTTCTCTCTGAGACAGGCCTCTCCTTCATGGACTTTAGACAGAGCTTGGCTCAGCCTGTCCACCTCTCTCTGGAGCGACGTCACACGGCTCTCCCCCTCCGCCACCTGGGACAGATGCACAACACAGTGTGTATTCGTGCTTTGAGTTTGTATACGGTTTAAGTGTATTCCCATTTGATTCTGGTTAAATCTCAGCATAACCTGCCTCTATCAGGGGTGTATCTGTTCATAGACATGTGGGTAAGAGTGTTCATCCAGTGTGTTACCTGTTTGAGTAGTAGGTCATGGCGCTCCTGGGTGGCCTGGCTCTCGGACTCCCTGTCCCCGAGGCTCAGTTTGAGTCTATGCAGCTCCCCCTCCAGGCTGCGTCTCCCCAGCTCCACCCTGGTCCCCCGGGCCTCGGCAGCCTCCAGGGCCTCCTGCAGTCGCCTCCGCTCAGCCTCCAGACGCATCTCTCCCGCACGCTGCTTACTCAACTGGTCCTACAGGGAGGAGGGGGAGAAAGAGTGACAGAAAGAGAAGGAGAGAGAGAGACAATGTGAGAGAGAAAGATCTGAAACTGGCAGTCACATGTCAAAGCCAGCCAGTCCATACAGATACAGTATGTGACAGTCTGACAGCAGAAAGGCTGCTTGTCTAATGAGAGGGCTAGAGACTAGAGCAGCCATACTCAACGACTACATTGATTTTGTTGAGTCACTCAGGTACACATAAGACATGGCAAAGTCTGTAGAATTGCAGGAAATTTGCTTTAAAACTGCAAAAATGTTTCTCCACCAACAAGAGAGGTATGAACAGTTTGGGGGTTGCATGGGTCACGATGTGGGAGTTTGTTACTAAGCCAAGTAATGACAATATCCATCCGGACCGATGCCATTTATGGAATTTGTGTGACTGGACTTTCTCAAACAGTAGTTGAGTACCCCTGCTGTAGAGAGCTATAGAACTAGACATGAGGGGCAAACACAGACACTCCACAAACACTCTCACAGAGAGGCCAGACAGACATTAACACACTTTTGATCCACAGATGGCCACATCCCTCCCTCCTTCTCTCAACTCCCTCTAATGCTCAAATCCCCCCTCTTTTTCTAACCAAATTTAACCCCTCTCTTTCCAGCAACAGAAAGCATTCACCTGACCATTTGATTTTGACCCCCTAACTATAATCATAAATTCTCTCTCTCATAAGCAGAGAGCACTTTTCTTGTGTTTCCTAGGGTTGTGTGAGGGCTGGACATATGGAGTTGCTTTGGCCAGAGATATGACATGAAGTTGTGTTTAATTACTCAGTGTTCTGTGGCATCTGTTGTTATGACAGTCACCGTCAGTTTTCTGCTCCCACCTAATGCTCCCTGCAGGGTCACCATATGACAGTGTTGGCAGGTCAGTGTGCAGCACTGTGTTAGCAGACACAAGAATCCTAGTCAGAGAAGTTCTTCTACATACAGTAAGTATGTGTTTGTGTGAGAGTATGTTTACTCTATGTGTGTTTCAGTCTCTGCAATGTGTGTACCTGTGTGTGTTTCCTCTCCGTCTCTGCAGTCTGCAGGGCTCTCTCCAGAACCTTGACTCTGTCAGTGAGGGCCCTCCTCTCCCTCTCTCCCCTCCTCACCGTCTCCTCCTGCTGCTGGAGCATAGCCTGGGTGGAGCTCAGACGCCCGTCAACACCACGCTTACCTGGACGGAAACACAGACAGTCACAACACTGGAGCATTCACAGACAAGGTCTATATGCCAATGTGTGCATAATGTGAGCCCTTCCTGGGTCATTGGATGGCTGTGAATGACTTCACTGTGTAAATGACTCTCTTGGCCCTCTTATGGTTCGTGTGTGTGCCCGTGTGCATGTGTGTGTGGCTCACCCTCCTGGCACTCCTGTAGTGTGTTGTGTAGCTGAGAAAGGTGGTTCTGGGCGGAGTCTCTCTCCCCCATCATCTCCTCCAGCTCACTCTGTAGCGCCCCCAACTGGCAGCGAGCCTCGTCCTAAAAAACAACATGAAACACAGTTCAACAACCCCGTCATGCACTGACAGACCATTTCTATCATAGAAATTCACATTTCAGTGCTACAGAGATTTATTGTACAATTGTTTAGCACAATACTGAGAGAAATCACTTAGTTCGAAAAAAAAAAGTCTTCAGTCTGTTAATAAATGTGTCTGACGGAATGGTAAATAAAATGTAGAATCTATATGGTTATATGATACTGGACTGACATGCATCATGTCTACAGTACCCTGTCTCTCCGAGAGTCTCGGAGCTCCTGGAGGAAGTCTCGAAGGCCACAGCGCAGCGTCTCAGGTTCCAGCTCAGGCAGAGGCATGGGGAGGGGCGTGTCACCCCGTTCTGGGGAGATCGGCCTGGAGCAGCCCAACGTGTTGTCAGGGGTCGAACCTCCAAAATCTGGAAGAAAAAATTACAATCAGTGTAATTCCTCAAGTATAACTCCAATCCCATCAAGTATTCTACAGGATTTTGTTTGTCTCTGTAAATACAATACATTACAGCCTGCTTTCACATTGATGTTTGGCAAGGGTTCACCCTCACCTTTGGGGGGCGACAGTGAGCAGCGTAGGGGCGAGAGGCTACGGTGACGTGTGATGCTGCTGTGGGATGCTGCTGGGGAGCTCCCCCTGGGGCTCCTGCCCCAGCTGGCACTGCTCCGGCCCCCCACTCCGATGCCCAGTGTACGGGTCAGCGCTGAATGCAGGCTGCCTAGGCGGAACTCCAGCACCCTGCGTCCGGCCTCGGACCGGGCCAGCTCTGCCTCGGTGGCTGCCAGGCGGCCCTGGGCCTCGCTGAGCTGCAGGCTAGACAGGGTGAGGGAGTCCTGGGCTGTCTGGGCCCGCAGGGACAGGTTCCTGGCCTCATCCTGGAGCTTCTTCTCACAGCCCCGGGCCTCCTGCAGCTGGGCTGTCAGCTCCCTCTCACAACCCCGACAGCCTGACTCTGACTCTGTCAGACGCCTCTGGAGGATGGACAGCTGGAGGGAGGAGAAAGAGAGGGGGAGGGAGCAAAGAGGGAAGGATAAAGATTGAAAGAGAGGTACAGCAGAAAGGGATGTGTAGAGGGAGGTTGATTAAGTTTTATGTTTAACCAAGCCTAAACTCTCACTCTACACCCTCTTCAATGTCTTCCACCATCCTCACCTCTTTTTTGATTGTGGTCCTGGCTGTGTCAGCCTCGACCAGCTTCTGTTTGAGAGAGAACATCGCCCTCCCTCTCTCCTCCTCTCTCTGCTCCTCCAGGGAGAGACGCGTCTGCAGCTCAGCCACCTCCTTCCCTTTCAGTTCCTTCTCTCCATCAAGCACCTTCACCTGATGGAGTGATCGGATGGAGGACAAGGTATAGACTATGTCTAAGCCAAAGTCTGGAGTTTTTCCTGGTAAAATCACGTGGATAGCAAAAACTCAATGCCTGGTCAAGTTATTTAGAGTGTTCCACTGCACTTAAAGTAAACCGATAAATGTAAAATTATAAAACAGATTATTTCAGAGATGTGACCGTGTGTGTGATGGACCTGTCTGCGTAGCTCCTGCAGCTCTCTCCGGGCCTCCAGTCGTGACCCCTCGACCTCTCTCAAACAGCTGCGGAGTTCTGCCACCTCTCTCTGGGCAGACGACAGGCTCTCCTCCAGAACAGCCAGCCGCTGCTCCTTCTCCTCACACTGACGCTTTACACTGACACACACACAATATTAGTACTGCAACTACTGCAGTGAGA
Organism: Salvelinus namaycush; assembly: GCF_016432855.1. Classification (NCBI taxonomy): domain Eukaryota; kingdom Metazoa; phylum Chordata; class Actinopteri; order Salmoniformes; family Salmonidae; genus Salvelinus; species Salvelinus namaycush. The sequence continues at coordinate 22,912,396 of NC_052326.1, forward strand.
GTTCAGTCAAACTAAAATGTCAAACATTACACACTTTTGTATAGATGCTTTTTTAGGATTTACGACCCAACAGTGACACTAGAACTGAACATGTGGGAGGTGTGCAGCCAAGCTCTACCTGATTCTTTCAGTATCTGCACTTCTCAGTGTCTCTCTCAGCTGGGCATTTGATAGGCTGAGAGTGTCTCTCTCCTTGGTGACATCACCGAGGGTGCGCCGTAGCTCCACCCCGTCCCTTCTGTACCCCTCTCCAGTGTCCCGGGTTTGGTTGAGGCGCCTTTCCATCTCCAGCATGTCCCGCCTCACCTGGTCTCGGCTCTCCTCACTGGCTGAGAGAGAAGCTCTGCACTCCTCCAACTGGAGGAGGAAGTTAGGGAGAGTGGTGAAGAAATGTTGAACCAGAAATGGTCACCGGCTCCTTCCCTGACTCTAACCGTCCCTTACCTCTTTGAGTGCAATGTCAGTGTGTGTCTGTAGGTCAGTGCAGTTCTCCTGCAGCCTGTGTAGTTCCCGATCATGAACACTGTCAGCGTCCTCCAGCTGAGAGCGAAGCTCCAGTAACTCAATGGTCAGAGCTCCCACTGAGGCCTATAGACAAAAGTCAGGGAGACGTTAGAGTTTGGACACATACATGTTTAGCCTTTTAATGTATTTTAGAACAATTCATGATAGTACAGAACGGGCACAGAGTTCTAAAGCGGTCTAGAATTACCCTCTCCTGGTCTTTGTAATGAGCTGCCTCCCTGGCTAGTCTGTCCAGCTCCAGGGCTGCAGTACCCAGCTCTGCTAGCAGGATGGACACTCTCTCAGACAGCACAGCCTTCTCTGCTTCCTTCTGGGACAGCATCTATGAGAGGGCAATAGAAAGAGCCTCTAGAACTGGGCATATGGATCACAATGAAGGTAGCTATCTCTTATCACTATTTGCTCTGCACTTCATTACAAAGTCTGATCTCTATTACATGGTGTCTGTCTGGTCTCTCAGATGTGACTGACCTGTTGTTTCTCTGTCTCTGCCTGTAGCAGACTCTGGTCTCTGTGGTGCTGCAGACTCCTCATTTCATCTCTCAGGTCTTCCCGGTCTCTCTCGGCTCTGAGGAGCTGCTCTTCGGCCTCCTGTCTGACTCGTCGTAGTGCCCCCTCCTGTTCAGACTCCAGACTGTGACGCAGGGCCTCCTGGAGAACAAACACACTCCGCTGTTGATGTTCATTGTAAGTCCCTAACCAGCCCAAATAAAGAACACGAACAACTGAGTAGAATCAAGACACACATTGAGACACCTTCGGCAAAAGAAAGGAAAATAACTATAATCCTAATAGTACTGGATACAAGTAAAACCACCCTTACAATACTCCTACTACTAGAGCAGAAACCTCTCCAAACAGACCTAGACAGTTTAGTAGAACTACTGTAGGCCGTCACTGTAAATAAGAATTCTACAGTCTGAGAACCCCCATCCCCCGCACCTTCTCAGCGGTCAGTCTCTCTGCCTCCTCCTGGTGGTCAGTGATGGCGGTGCATAGGGCCTGCTGGGACTCCTGCTGGGTGCTGCTCAGGGCCCGGCTCAGAGCCTCTCTCTCCCGCTCACTCTGTGCCAGTGCATTCTCCCCGTCAGCACGCACACGCCTCAGCTCCGCTACACAAGACAATAGGGGACATGATGAGCAGTTTCACACCGGTGTTCAGACAGTCATGTAATGGCTATAGCATCATTTCTCCATCAATCTCCTCAACTCCTTTTTACTAACACTTGATCTGGTTTCCCCTCTTTCTTTTGATGTTCTATGGCTTCATCAATGCTCCTCAATATTTAATTCTAACATATCAATACTCCCGTCTTCCTTGTTGATGCTCTCTCTGCCACACTGCCACTACCATCTTGTTTTCACTCATTTGGTTCCTCCTCCTGTCCTCTCTCTCTCTCCATTTCTCACCAGTGGTTGTCTCACAGCGCAGCCGCAGGCTCTGGATCTCTGTCTCCAGCTGCTCTCTGCCAGACTCCAGCTGCACCAGCTGTTGCTGCACCTCAAACAGGCTGGTCTCCAGGGCCTCCCGCTCCGACCTGCAGGGGCACAACACACACATTAGGGACCAATTCTTCAACACACACACACACGTGCACACACACAGATCTCACCTGAATGCGGCCAGCTCCTCAGTCAGGTTGGTGTTCTCTCTCTCTGACGCAGTCAGCTGGACCACCAGCCCCGCCCTCTCTCTAGCCAGCTCCACCCTGCCCCGCCCTACTTCCTCCAGGGCCACGCCCTGTCTCTGTTCCTCACCCCGGGCCATGCCCAACTCCGCCCCCAGAGAGCTCACCTCGCCACACAACTGTCAGCAGAGATACACAGGTACATGCAGTAAAACTGTACACATTTACAGACATATTCACTGGAACAATGAGGTTTCAGAACTCAGTGATGATCATGCTTTGTTAATTACTGAAGCTCTTTCTTGCTGAGAAGACACATTATCATATGCCACTTTCCCATTCAGAGTGGAGACTCGTCATTTACCTGAGTGACTTTGTCCTGCAGCTTCACTCTATCTACCCGGAGACTCTGAAGCTCCGCCTCCATTCCCACCCTGCTCAGCTCGGACTCTTGCAGTGATTGGTGGAGGGCGAGGCGGGCGGTGTCCAGCTCTAGTCTATCCTGCTCCACTCGGACCAGCTCATCTCTGATGGTCAGCTTCTCTTGCTCCGCCTCACGCTTCTGGGCCTGCAGATGGGCCTTCTCCTCCTCCAGCTGAGAAATAGACAGAGAGAGAGAAACATGGACACGTATGAGAGAGTGAACGGGTGAGGAAGGCCTAAATTGAAGAGGTCCAGGAAGGAATACCATGATACCTATCCTATAGAATAGGCCAGAGCGATGCTTTGTTTTGATGGTTACTCTTGCATCAGTCCTATATGACTTCACCCACAAGTGTTAGTCACATGTTGATCAAGGTGTTGGTCCCACTGTGTCTCACCTGGCAGATGATGGAGTTGAGGTCAGACTTGTCCTGGGCCAGGCCCTCGTTCATGCTGCCCATCTTGGCCAGAGAGTCTTGGAGGGAAGCCTCCTCAGAGTGAAGCTTATTGACCAGCAGAGAGAGCTCTGCATTACTGCTCTCAGCCTGTGGTAGAGAGGAGAAAACATACAGGACAGAGAGAGGATGGGTGAAATTTTAAGAGATGAACTTTCAAGGAGTGGAAGTCAAAGGAGGAACAAATAGTAACATCCAAACAAGAGGATCCAGAGAGTTGGAGTGATATCCTCCGTGTCTGTCTGTGTGTCTTACCCGGGTCAGAGCCTCAGTGAGCTGGGCCTTCTCCCCCTCCAGCAGCTGCTTCTCTACCTCCGCCTGGTGGTGGGTCTCTCTCACTACAGACAGCTCCCCTCGCTGGACAGACGCCCGGCTCTCACTCTGCTCCCACTGCTTCTGACTGTGGGGACAGGGACAGCGTTAGACAGAGACATGACCACGGGGTTTGTTTTCCATTCACACACCCTATCAATGACAATTGGTTTCACTGATCTCTTCTCTCACTCACAGTCGTTCGGTCTCAGCCTTGGCTCGGTCTCTCTCCTGCATTACGGCCTCCTTCTCCTCTCTCTCGTGATCCCTCTCTCTCTGGGCCGACGTCACGGCCTGCTGAAGCTTTTCACAGTTCATTTGCAGGATCTGGGCCTTGATCAGAGCTGCCTGGGCTGCCTTCTCTACAGCCATCTTCTCACTGAGAGGACAGACACACAGACACAGAGGACAACAGGACATGGTGATTAGAGATTTCTGTAAAACTGTATGAAAGGATAGATGTGCGCTTCCTCAAAATAAAGTGAACTGCTAGTGCTTATAATGTATGTAGCATTAGCTACTCCTCTCTCCATGCATACCAAGGCCTGTTCTTTAACCAGTGCACTGAGGGAAGACAGTTCCTGGTCCTAAACGGTTTTCCATCACCCAAGTTGTTTTATAAGTCTGCCTGCGGACTCTCCTGGTTGTACCTAGCCAGTGTGTCTCTGTCTTGTTTCAGACGGTCTCTCTCTCTCTGCGTGGTGTCTTTTTCTATCTGAACTCCATCCCTCTCTCCCTGCAGGGTCCGACTGCGCTGCTCTGCCTCTCGCTTGGCTGACTCCGCCTCTGCGAGCTGTCTGCGCAGTGTCTGCAATGATGAATGGGCAGAGGACAGACACCCCCGGACCTCCTGTGGACCAGAGAGAGAGGACAGAGTGGGACACTGAACACTGGATACTGAAAGTGATACAGAGGAATTAAGAGACAAGACAACTTTTATAGGAAATGTTTGTATAGGAAAGTTGGACAATGTAACATTGTGATAAAGCAGGCTAGTAGAAGCTTCAATTCCCAATCCCAGGGAATGACTACAGTAAAACCACTTAGATAGTAGAAGATGTGTTAATGTGTCCAGCTGCAGCAGAGGGACAGGGTACCTGCAGCTGGAGATGTCTGCTGTTGACAACAGAGCGCAGGGCAGACAGGCTGGCTTCTGGGACGGGTGCCAACGAGGAGTAGCGTCTGGGAGAGGTGGATCGCTGTGGTGACAAGGAGCGGTGAGGGGAGGAGCCACGGAGCAGAGCCAATAGAGGAGCTCCGGTGTTCTCCTGGTCTGCCTCTGATGATGAGTCCCCATCAGACAGGACAGTCTAGGGAGGGGTTTAAATGTGGAGGTTGGTCAAAGTTTGCTGTGTGTGTGTATGTGTGTGTGTGCGCGTACGTGTGTATAAGTGAGACTGCTGTACCTGTGCAATGTCTCTCAGTGTGTCCAGCAGTGTTTCAGTATGAGCTCTCATCACCTGCATGTCTGTCTCATTGTTACCATTCTGCTCCTGTAGGAGGATAGAACCATAGTGAGGGGTATGATGGCTAATGGCTACAGGAAGTTTCTATGCTGGGGTCACACAGGCCAATCTCACCTCCAGTCTCCTGGTCAGAGAGGCCATGTCTCTGTCTCTGTCCTCAGTCTGCCCCTTCAGCCTCTCCCACTCTTGCACTGCATCTGACAGTCTGACCACACACACACACACACACACACACACACACACACACACACACACACACACACACACACACACACACACACACACACACACACACACATACACACACATACACACACACACACACACACACACACACACACACACACACACACACACACACACACACACATCACTTAGCACACCATTGAATCTCTAAGATGCACATTACACTTCACCCTCCTGATTTACCGCCACCGGACAGACCAGGCTGCCACTCAGTAAACACAGAGAGACAGACCGTGTCGGAGTCCCATAGGGCTCTGGTCAAAAGTAGTGTACTATGTAGGGTGCCATTTGAGACACAAGCCAATGACTGAGCAGAGTGTTCAACTCTGTCCCTGACCTGGCGTTGAGCTCGGCCCTCTCTGCGTCTGTCCTGGTCTGCAGGCTCATCATCTCGGCCACCCGTTCTCTGAGCTGCAGCTCCAGGTGCCCCCGCAGTGCTACCTCCCGCTCCAGAGCCAGGGCCGCCCCTCCCTCCCGGTTGCGCATCGTGGAGGACAGGCCGGAGCAGGATGACTGGATAGAGTGGGAGGTCTGTACCAGCTCGTTACGCATGTCAGACAGGTCTCTGGCAGGGGGAAAGGGGCCGAGGGCGAAATATGAAAGAATAAAAAATAGAGCACAAATATAGTGGCAACTTCACAATATAAAATGAGGTGCATTCATGCAGTTTGTTATGCAGTTAGTTGTTCTGACCTCTCTGTAACGCTCTTCAGCTCAGACACCTGCCTACGGAAGCCCACCACCTGTCGCCATAGGGACAATAGACGACTGTGCTCACTGCTGAAATAACTGTGGAAAGACTAAGAGAGAAATTGTGAAATGGCATGTGACAGAAAATAAGAAAAGTGTTTCTTATATAAAAAATTAAAACAGCCATCCACAAAAACTCATTTCTAATACCAACCTCCTCCTCCCTCCTCCAATCAGACTCCCTCTGCTCCAGCTTCTCCCTGGATTTGGACCAATCAGCAGTGAGCCTGCTTATGTCCTGGCTGAGTGCCTCATTGGCCAGTCCTGCCTGCTCCAACTGCTCTCTCAGCATGGCGTTCACTGCAGACAGACTGCTGCTCCTGTGGAGCATAACACGGCATTGCATCAATTGCATTGAATTCTGTATGCCATTAGTTTCATTACTGATTGGCCCAGGCAGATTACAATCACTAACCTTTGCTGCTCCTCCTCCAACCGGATCAGAGCATTTTCCAGGTCGCCGCATGGATCCACCTCTTCTCCACGGTGACTGTTGCTGGACATATCACAACGACCCTAAAGGGAAATAAGAATCACAGTTACGCATCCGATGTGAATTGTAGATTAACTCAATGCTGTTACTAAATGGCATGGTTAGTTGTTTCAGAATGTCTCCATAGTGGTGTAGAACAGTACGAACACTCAGTCTGTGCTGCTCCAGCTCCGAGGACTTCTCCACTAGAGTCTGCTCTAGATCTCCACACCTCTTCTTGTACTGCAGGACCTGGAGGGGAGGACACAGTGAGGTGATCTGCTCTCTGACTGGTGACATAATATAGATTACATTAGATAATCAGCATCAGTTCCTATTTGTCATCATAAAATGTTTAATTCTTAGTAGGAGAGTATGTAAGGCAGTGATGTCATACAGGAAGACATCTATGAGGTTCATGAACTCACTTCCCAAATTAAAACCATTAAAAAAACACAGCCATTACCTGTTTTGTGTTCATTTGTGTGTTCTTCAATAAAAATAAAGTAAATAAAAAACACAAAAAAACACGCCATTAGGCTCAACCTGTTAACAAGGTTGGCAGACAATTACAGACTTACAAATGAACTAGTAAAACACCCTTTACCCTCCAAATGAAATGGAGGTGAACGGAAACAAACGCATCATAGTGTGATACCTTGGCCTGCAGCTTCTGCACCAGCTGAGCCTGTCTCTGCTGGCCCTCCTGGTAGGCTGTGAGTTTATGCTTGTAGGCCGCCTGCTCCTCATCCAGACGTCGGCGCAGGTCCACGTTCTGCTGAGCCAGGCTGCGAGACTCTGGTGAATCCTGCTCCCCGTCACCCGTCTCCAGGCAGAGCGCATGCTCTAGCTACGTAGATTAAAACACATAACAGAGAGGTTGAGGGGGTGCTGTGGCACAGTGGGAGTCACACTGTAATCTGTTTTTCTTTGGGATTGCAAGGTATGCTATGTGGTCAGACCTAGAAAGTCAAATAAGATATGCTGAAATGTTTTACCATAATTCTCTGTTATAAATGCATAATTAATTATTGCATGGCGCAAGACAATTCCATTTGCATCTACCTAACCCTATCTGAACAAAATGGTTTCTTAGAGGGCTCTGTGATTGAGGGGTTGTAAGCAGCAGTAATGAATGTTCCTGGCCTCCAGGCACGGCTCCAGGATGAAATGCCTGAGGGGGCATTTTAAATCCATGGGGGGCACAACTACTATTGCTTTATAGAGTCTTAATAAAACAAGAGATTGGTCCTACTATGACATACAAGTGTATCCGAAATGCAGCCATTGCTGCGGTAGACCTACACCTAACAGAATGAGCACCAGTAGGACATCAAAGATTCAATTACTACAACTATAGGCTACATTACTCGAATTTGTGACACTACGCAATGAGCATAATCTACAGTAAGCCAAGCCTCCACTTCTCCAGGTATCTCTCTTTTGTTTTTGCGCCTACATGTCACATTTGTCCTTTATTATGTGAGTATGTATTGTTGTGGAGTATGACTGTTTGTTTATTGGTGGGAAAAGGGGATACAAAGCCAAGTCGCCCATGGCCATATATTACTCGTAGGAAAACTTTGTCTAAGTACCCTAGTTAAAACTGGGCGGACCACCCACTGTATTTTATTGGTTAGTTAGCTAGCTGTTCATGAAGCAGGCTAGACTAACTTAGGGTTTAAAAAAAATATTTATTAGTTCTTTCCTTGGGTCCAGCTCAGCCCCCCCCCCCCCCCCATTACTGTGTGTATGAACAATAAACCTTAACTGTTTGACGATAGATTTAGGTTGTCTGTTGTTATTAGTTCTCATTGTTCCTTTTCACTGTTATGATTTGCATGAGATATGTTACGGGTCTCGTTTCCATCCCCCCTAGACTGCAGGGCCAAAGGGATTCGTAACAGAGAGCAACACACACACGTTATAGCAAGAGAGCAGGGAGGGGCGATAAAGTAAGCTGCGTGCCTTCATAGTGTTGACATCACTTTTACAATAGCCTATCACACAACAACTGTGTGTAATGTAAATGAATGATAACAGAGTGAACGTTTGTCTACCTCTTTTAGTAGGCTACACACGGTATTGGTCCTATACTACTGCAACATACAAAATGTTAAAACATGTCCAGTGGAGGCTGCTGAGGGGAGAATGGCTCATAATAATGGCCGGAACGGCGCTAATGGAATGGCATCAAACACATGGAAAACATGTGTTTGATACCATTCCACTGATTCCGCTCCAGTCATTACCACGAGCCAGTTCTCCCCAATTAAGGTGCCACCAACCTCCTGTGATGTAGGCCTATCTGAAATGCTGCCATATAAACAACAACTGTCATTTTGCAAACAAGAAAGCATGCAATGTTGAAGATAATCCATATGAAGACTGGTAGCCCAAGATGAGCTCATTAAAACAGCACACATCGTAACCATCGATTCAGGACCATGGGGAGAAGGCAGTCAGTCAGTCAGCTCGATGAAAGGATGCGCTGCCAATTTCAGCACCACTGAAGTGGACAGCCAGGACAATATGAGCACCGCACCAGGGCTCACCTCAGAGGACAACCAATAGGTTACATTGGTCATTGTCCCTATACCCATAAAATAACACAAATCTGTATATATATATCAATAGCAATTAGTCCCACAAAAACGAATAAATGTAACCTAAATGTAAGAATCACAGATAAATCTAACCTGCATTGAAGTAAAAAGCAAAGGCCTAAAGTAACTATACATTACATTTAAAAAACAACCAGGCTTACTGTACATGAGGGAAAACCAATGGCATGGCGGCCAGGGCCATAATGGTTGTAGCTTACCATTTAGAAGACTTTGTGCTGAAAAAAACTGTTATTTACACACCCTCTCATCTCCACCATCATACTGACCCACTTTGCATTCAACTACATACTCGTTTTAAGCACGAGTCTCCGTCGTTTGCTTGGAGCTGGTGTGCTCGTGCCCTCCTGGCATGCCTCCCAAAGCGTTTTGAATTCAGCATCACATCTGTTTGTCAACGCGCCCATATGTACTGCAGATAAGTTTGACATCGGTGTGCAGATCAGTTGCTTCAGACTGCAGTAACTTGTTAGGAGGGTCGAGAAGCCCCAGGATTTTGTGAGTCATGTTAGCAATACATTTAATGCTCGGCTCTATCACTTTCAATAAGCATGTGTGCCATATGCGCGAGTAGATTCAATTTCACCGAGCATCTCTGTGATGTTGTCACTTGATTTAAAAACTACAACACCGTGGTGAGGTTGCCAGTCCATCTCTGATCAATAAGTCTTTCCAGTTTTCCCCCATTGTACTGTGCAGCCACCGTGGGTTTCCTAAAGAAATTGTACAGGAAGCTACACACATTGAAAAAGTCCTCTATTGCCTCCTCAGATGACATAGCGTGCACCACAACCAAATAGACCTTGAGCCAGTGTCACGCCCTGACCTCAGAGAGACTTTTTATGTCTCTATTTGGTTTGGTCAGGGTGTGATTTGAGGTGGGCATTCTATGTTTTGTTTTCTATGTTTCTTTATTTCTATGTTTTGGCCGGGTATGGTTTTCAATCAGGGACAGCTGTCTATCGTTGTCTCTGATTGGGAACCATACTTAGGTAGCCCTTTTTCCCTCCTTTCAAAGTGGGTAGTTGACTTGTGTTTGTGGCACTATGCCCTCGTAAGCTTCACGGTTGTTTATTTTGTTTATTGTTTTGTTGGCGTCATTCCAAAATAAAAGATCATGTACGCTCACCACGCTGCACTTTGGTCCACTTCCTTTGACGGCCGTGACAGCCAGGTACTTCAAAAGGCCCGCTTTTTCCCACTGAAAATGCGGCTCGGGTAAGACAAACCTGCGCTGGCTCATCATCACCGAGGTCGTCAGATGCTAGTGGCTGGGGTAACGGCAGTGCAGGTGCTTGTTGTGATGTTACCCTCATGTTGCTGGTGCTAGGCCACGGCTTTTCTCTGTCTTGTTGGTCAGCAGGTGGCGTGGGGGATGGGCGGGTATTGCATTTGCTGCTAGACTCCTCAACCTCAGTGGTTGAGCTAGCAGGGTGCTCGTTGAGCTCGGCATCAGTCCTCAGTTGTTTTGCTCTTGGCAGTGCCTAGCCATTTTTGGATATCCATGCTGATCGAAGCTTAGCCAACTAGCTATAATTATTCAGTCAGTGCACCACTACAAAAACTTAACAAAGCTAGCTGTCTGCAAAAGTAAACAACCTTTTTCCCTCTCTGTGAGAAAAAATAAATAAATGACTCGGCCCAAACATAACACAGTTTTTTTTTAAAGTCAGGGAAACTGGAAAGAGGTATCCTGCACGTTTTCAAGTTAAAAGTCTCCATTGTCTATTACTCCTCAGTTTACTTCACATTTAGGTAGCTAATGTAATGGATTGGTTTGCCAGTGCAAGTCTAGATAGCACTAGCTGTATTATGCCTACAACAGTGAAGTTTCAGTCCACTAGGTGTATCTTTACAGCATGGGCATATCTCTGGGTGACGTGGACATCCCCATGCATCCACATTATCAAAATATGACTAATTCAATACTGCATCATCCCATTCTCTGGGCTCTGTCTGCAATCATAACCAGTAGCATCTACCAGGAATAATTTATCATAACGAGTAGTATCTACCAGGAATAATGAATCATATATTAACAATAATAGATGTTTGGTGAATCTATAAATTATGTATGACCACTGGTGTCATTGCCACTCAAAATATGTTTTTATAGAATATTTTCACATTTCTTTCATCACTCAAAATCTTGCCAAAGCATATTCTGTAGGAAGGGTTAATATTAGCTTAAAATAATTTGACAGGATTTATATGAATCGGGTCATGAACAAGGGAGAGGTTAAACGTAGGGTACTGTAAGACTGACAAGCTTATTCCCACACTTTACGATAACTCTGTTGCAGTGGTCTTAGGTAGTCTCCATATAGGCTATTCCCTCCATCGCGACACTGCTGCTCAGTTGGAGCGTGTGATCTCCATGCAGCACCACAGCACCATGCGCCTTTGGAAGAGCACCCCTCAGCCTCAGAAGATGCCCTTCTGGAGGCAGGCAGTCATAGAGTCATTATACCCCAATGTAGGCCTATTTGCCTACTAGCCAAATAAAGTGCAGAGCATGCATGATGTGTGCAGCTGGTGTCTTGCGGAATAATTTTAGAACTCTATTTGTGTTTTATAACTTTTTATTATAGGCCTACCCTTAAAACGCCTCTAAATAAATGTTCAACCAAATAGTTGAAGAAGCACATACAGTGGCTGATAGGGAAAAGAGATCTGGCAATAAGAATAGGCTATAGATAGTCTCGACCATTTGGGACCCCTTGGCTATTTCGCTCAGGACAGGTTATAGCCAAGACTTAATCCATATTTTGTTTTGTCTCATTTATTGATATGGATATAGCCTCTGCGTGATGGGGTTGTGCAATGCAAATGGCTATAACAAGCCTAATATAAGTCCTACAGTCCGTGCTCCCAAATACTGGAAAAAGTGAGATTCATTAGGTTTCATGATCACCACAGTAGCCCCACGCTGCTATAAAAATGAATTATACAATTATATGGCCATTAAATAACACACAACAGCATGGCATATTTAGATAGTGGAATAGGCCTATCCTAAATCATATTTACTTCCTATTATGCAGCTCAGGCGGTCATTCTAGACAAGGCTCTTCTGTAGCTGTATAGTTTCATTCTCTCACAAGTCATTTTCTGAAGGTCCAAGCCTATACTACGTCATCTACTGGTATAACAGTGTTATCGAATGTCGTTCTAAAACGAGCTCTAAACTTTTATTTTGGAAATGACACCGGAAGCTGTAAAGCAACTCTAACATCTGGTCTGAAGTTGCTTGATTGACTATCTAACTTCGACTAGCTACGTTCGGTTCATGTCCTTTGCAGATGCCACATTCCTGACAAAAGTTTGTACGTATATCTGTAACCGAGTAAAGGGAGACGTAAAGTAAGAATCGAACGTGTAAATGTTCATTCATAGTCGTAGCATAGGGTTTGTACGTTTAAAGAACTAATTACGTTTCATGCATAGCTTTTCTTACGTTCCTAACAATTTACGTATGCATTTTTTTACGATTCAAACTATATGTACATTCAACCTTTTGGCAGCCACCTGGTTCCTTATGGCAGGCCCAGTTTTGCTGCATTGGCAAAACCAGACATGGTAATTCATATGCCATTTGTTATGTTTATGATGGCCTCTCCATGGAGAACACCCCAGTTCGGTAGTAAACACAAACCTGTCTCCATAGGAACCTCTGTAGGTCCCAACAACTGTATCTATACAGATAAGCCTCTCTGTATTCTACATTTAGCCATTGAGCAGTGACGTGTATTCATGATATAGTAGAGGTACATTTACATTAGTCTCATTTGTCAGAAGAGTCACTCATTTAAAATTAATTTATTTTAATTTAACCTTTATTTAACCTTTATTTATGCATTTTAACTGCAGGCTAGCCGAATCAGTGTCACCATGAAGAAAACTGATTAAAGATAACATGGTAGATATTTCCTTGTTTGTGTTTTGGCTAATAATCTTTGATGTTCACCCGCATTTAGTAAGGCTAAATTCTAACGCCATACTAATGAGTCCCCCCCTCTAGCCTGAGCCCCCTCTGTTCCCCACTAAAACCCCTGTTTACAATCCCCAGGGGTGACAAACGCCATAGCAACATGCCACTTCACTTCATTCCTGTCCCTGTAACCAAGGAGACGGACAAAATTCTCCAGAGCAGACAAAGAAAATAATGAGGGGACAAGCATTTAAACCCACCACATATATGGCCTCTTGAAGCCAGGTTAGTGTAGTACTACAACCAGTCCAAACTAATAATTAAAAAGAGAACTAACTAATCCCCACAAAATGCCTTAATTCTCTCTCTCTCAACCTCCATTTTGTTATGTGCTTCACATCCTGTTGTCTTTTCCTGGATAATCTAATTTTATATATTTTACTTACTGATCTTCTTCCTCCTCTTCTCTGTCTCTTACCCTCTCGCTGATTGCGCTGTATTTGATAGCCAGCTCATCGCGGTCCGCCTTGCTATGGGCTAGCAGGTCTTCCATCCTTCCCAGCTCTACCTGCAGCACCCGGTTCTCCTCTTGGACAGACATCACTGAGAACATGGCTCCTGGTGCTGGGGTGGGGAGAGAGAGTGCCAGACAATCAATCGTGTTAATGAAGAGCACAGCGCTTTGTTCAATATTCAGGACACTATAATATCACAGATGCATTCAAAGTAGAGTAATCAGATGGTTGGCTACTCACAGCTCTCGTTGAGGTTCTTGGTGACAATCTCTCGGACCCGTGCAGGTAGACACATAGTTGGGTCTTCTGGGGAGGCGCCTCGGACAGTCAGCCTCTTCTCCTCAGACAGCACACTCTCCTCCACCCTCTGGCAGGGAGACAAAGACACATAGTTATAGTTAATCTCCTCAGAGACAGACTAAAACTAAGGGCCCTGCAGATCACAGTGCCACGAGGACAGGTGGCTTCTCAGCAGTCACTCCTGTCTACCAGAGAGCTGGGTTCAGAATAGAACACTGACCTCACACTCTGCAGAGCACGCATACATACACTTTCATAACACAGAGAGCAGATTTCATGGCATCTCTGTCGAAGTGTCAAACCATCAGCACCCTCAGTGAAGACATCTATTGTAATTACAACTAGGCTACATAATTATAACATATTGGGTAGCCTATTGATATTTCTATAAAGCTTTACAATAAATTATTTACAGAAGAATATCAATACATGCTAAAAACAACGATAAATAGAAGTGCAATCGTGCACGAGCCATGCCATGACCTGTATAACAGATTCCAATTTGGAATCCGAGCTGTAATTTTCCGTGTCGCTCATTGAGAAACGGTTGATTTTAATCCACAAACAGCAAGAAAGAGACGAAAAATAAACGTTTGGCTCCAGTCCCGTGCGCTGGTAGCGTTATCAAATAGGATTAACCGTTCGATTTATATCTAAATTAACGGATGCACGCGGTTAAATGCGTATCTAAATGAACGACACACTATCTGCTGTACAGATAGTTCAGAAAGTTGTGAGTTTGTTGGAATCTCAGGATTCCTCCCACGTCCCACAGGTGCGTCCTGCTCCATCCTCTACAGGACTGTCGGAGAAAGATTGAGGACAAGGGGATTAGTAGACTGTATTCCCCCTCCCTCCTCCACGAGGAGAGCTTTCAATTCGCATTCTTCGCCTGGCCACCCTTGCCGTTTAATTAGATAGCCATGTCCTTCATAAAATAGTTACACTCAATTACAATGAAACAAAATACACAGTATTATTGGATTAAAAATTAGCTGCAAATGTTGATGATATCAACTAAATCAATGTAGGATATTTGTAGGGCACACAATATAATTTATTTCACAGACCCTGCGCGATGAGCTCTGCAGTTTTTTAACAAGGCTGTCTGTGTCCATTCATCATTCCTATCAATGATATAGTTTCTTCAGTCATATTATAGAATATGTGCCAAAGAAGAGTTAGGCTATACAGAATAAAGATGATGATGGCACGTTAAGGGGCATGTATGATCCACCCTTCTGTGAATGCGAAAAGTCAGTCAGTGTTTATAATGTTGCAATAATTAAACACACACCATAATCAACAAGAAGGGAAAAAACAAACAATTTGATCCACTTTACAGTATCTGGTGGCCCAGGTCGAACACCTTCCCTGCCACATCACTTCAATGCTTGTAATACCATGGTAACAGACATGCCCACAAAAGAGAAGGACTCAGAATGCCAAAACCAGACCCCTCTATTCACAAAGCTCAGCCTTAACCACAGGCCCACAACTTTCAGCATGTTCTCATTTTGAAAGGAGATGTGCATCAAATATTCAGCCATTATATTCTGCCGCAAAACTATTGTATATTTGGACAATGTTATATATCACACATCATTCAATTTCTCATGTCTTACTCTGGCGATTTGGGGGGGTTAAGGGCCCTCTTGTGGTTTCCCGGCAGTGCTGCATTGTATGGAGGCAAGGGTACTAGATACTACATTCAAGGGTACTAGATACTATATTGAGCATGATCAGAATGTTAATCTTTGTGAAAAAATGAACTTGGAAACATAGTATTAGGTTAATCATAACAAATATATTATGGCCTACAACTAAGGGTGCAGTATTTTTCCTTGTCAGGTCATGCAGAGTAAAAACTTCTGGCCTTAAGTGGTCCTTTATTACTAAGCAACTACCAGTAGACCTACTGTTCTAATAAGCACTTTAACCAGCTAGGTCTACCTGGACCTGGGGTAGGCCTACAGCCTATTACAGGTCAAACAAGTTTAACCTGGGTAATGAATCTGGGTGTGGGGCAGTGTTCTACTAGCTGGTAAAGCATGTGTAGGCTATTAGGATTAATACATTTGGCAGTTTTAGCCAAACTCTCTGCTGTATCCCTGAAATGTCTATGTAAATCTGTACCAGTGGTATCCAAACTTAGAGAGTCCTTGCATTACAAAAACGTATGCTATAAGGTTAAATAAACTATGTTAGTATTATAAATGACTAATTAGGGGTTCAAGCAGCGAAGCTGAGTGAAACCCTATTGTATTTGTTGAAGTTGATTATTATTATTTTCCTTCTGACGATTTAGTGAAAAAAATGTAAATTCCTGTGAGTTGGTAAGGCCTAGAACAGGGGTCGGCAACAGCAATGTAGAAATTATTATAATCATGTTCTGGCCTATAACAAGTGATTGAAAATGCAAACCTTTGAAATTTCATGCCCCTCACCCCATTTGAACTAGAGCCCTGAAAATCTGTATATAGATAGGCCCCTCTCATCACAAGGGACAAATTTACCTCAAGGGCCTTTTATCAATTAGATTTGCTAACTCCTCCGTCTCTGTCCTCAAACCTCTTTTCGTCTCCTTTTAAAAAAGGTCAACGGTAGCGAGGAGATGGAATGTGGACAAAAATGAGCTTGTATAAAATGAGTCAGTCCTTCTCCACTCAGATAAATAACATTTACAGAGGTGGCTCTCAAAATAAATGTGTAGTGTGACTAAAAACAAATGAAGTTAGTTTTGCAAGACAATTTATAGATAAAAACAATATGCTGGCTATCGTTTTAAAACGTGTGCATGGTTTCCGACGATGACGACAACACAACAGCTGATTCAAAGGGGTTGTGGCAGATATCAAAACTCTTCCGCGGTAGGATACACTTATGCTTCCTCGCCAAAAGTAGGCTATCAAGGAGGGGAGGACCGTCCTCCGTTTGCCTACTAACGAACTGACACACTCCTCGACCACTCATCGGTTTTCCGATACCACAACGGCCCTCAAAGAACTACACTGGACTTTATGCAAACTGGAAACCACATATCCTGAGGTCGCATTTATTGTAGCTGGGGATTTTAACAAAGCAAATTTGAGGAAAACACTACGGAAGTTCTATCAACACATTGAGTGTAGTACTCGCTTAGGAAAAACACTAGACCAATGCTACTCGCCTTTTCGAGATGTCTACAAGGCCCTCCCCCGCCCTCCTTCGGCAAATCAGATCATGACTCCATTTTTCTCCTCCATTCCTATATGCAGAAACTCAAACAGGAAGCACTAAGGTGCTAAGGTCTATTCAACGCTGGTCTGACCAATCAGAGTCCATGCTTCAAGATTGTTTAGATCACCCGGACTGGGATATGTTCTGGGTAGCCTCTGATCATATCACCTCTACCTTACCTGACACCCTAAACCCACTTCAATTTGCTTACCGCCCCAATAGATCCACAAACGATGCAATCGCACTGCACACTGCTCTATCCCATCTGGGCAAGGGGAATACCAATGTCAGAATGCTGTTCATTGACTATAGCTCAGCATTCAACACCATAGTACCCTCCAAGCTCATCATTAAGCTCAGGGCCCTGGGTCTGAACCCCACCTTCTGCAACTGGGTCCTGGACTTCCTGACGGGCCGCCCCCAGGTGGTGAAGGTAGGAAACAACACCTCCACTTTACTGATCCTCAACACAGGGGCCCCACCAGAGTGCATGCTCAGCCCCCTCCTGTACTACCTGTTCACCCATGACTGAGTGGCATCCAACTCAATCATCAAGTTTGCAGACGACACAACAGTAGTAGGCCTGATTACCAACAATGACGAGACAGCCTACAGGGAGGAGATGAGGGCCCTGGTGGAGTGGTGCCAGGAAAATAACATCTCCCTCAACGACAACAAAACGAAGGAGCTGATCGTGGACTTCAGGAAACAGCAGAGGGAGTACCTCCCTATCTACATCGACAGGACCGCAGTGGAGAAGGTGGAAAGCTTCAAGTTCCTCAGTGTACACATCACTGACAATCTGAATTGGTCCGGCCACACAGAGTGTGGAGAAGGCAGCGCAACAGAGCCTCTTCAACCCCAGGAGGCTGAAGAAATTCGACTTGGCCCCTAAAACCCTCAGGAACTTTTACAATTAAGAGCAACTTTTACAATTAAGGGCTGTATCACCGCCTGGTACGGCAACTGCACCGCCCGCAACCGCAGGGCTCTCCAGAGAGTGGTACGGTCTGCCCAACGCATCACCGGGGACACACTGCCTGCCCTCCAGGACAGCGAGAGCACCCGATGTCAAAGGAAGGCCAAAAAGATAATCAACGACATCAAATACCGGAGCCACGGCCTGTTCACCCCGCTATCATCCAGAAGGCGAGGTCAGTACAGGTGCATCAAACCTGGGACCAAGAGACTGAAAAACAGCTTATATCTCAAGGCCATCAGACTGTTAAATAGCCATTACTAGCCGACTACCACCCGGTTACTCAAACCTGCACCTTAGAGGCTGCTGCCCTATATACATAGACATGGAATCACTGGCCACATTAATAATGTTTACATACTGCTTTACTCATCTCATATGTATACTGTATTTTATTCTACTGTATTTTAGTCAATGCCACTCCGACATTGCTCGTCCTAATATTTATATATTTCTTAATTCCATTCTTTTACTTTTAGATTTGTGTATTGTTGTGAATTGTTAGACATACTGCACTGTTGGAGCTAGGAACCCAAGAATTTCACTACACCTACAATAACATCTGCTAAATATGTGTATGTGACCAATAAAATTTGATTTGAATAAGACGATAACACTCATCATTAACTAATAACAGATGGATCTCGCCAACACTCTTGGTAGAAGCGATGGCCACCAGAAACGCAATCTTAAGAGAGTGATGTTTCAAGTCTATAGCTTCTAACGGTTTAAAGGTAGGTCTGGATTGTACTCCCAAGAACCAGATCCAAATCCCATTTGGGAACTGAGTAGGCTCTTGAGAGGCGTAATCGACGGACTCCCTTAAGAAATCTTGCCATGAGCCGATGGCTGCCAAGCGGACCATCCTGCTCTTCATCATGACATGCTGAAATGGCTGCTGCATATACTGTTCCTTAAGTGTGTATGCAGCCCTGCCAACATCAAACAACAACCTCAAGAACTGGAGCACAGTTTTTATGCTGCATGATTCTGGAGCAACCCTCTGCTCCCCACACCACTGGCAGAACACACGCCACCTCGTGTCATAGGTTGACGGGCCCTGGCACTCTACGATGTTAACAGAGGGCTCAATATCTAAACCAGACCATTTTTGCTGTTCAGCAGCCAGGCACTAAGCTGCAGGAATTCGGATGCCACAATGTGTCCTCCGCCTGTGACAGTTGGTAGTTCCCATGCTGTCCCCGCTAGGAGTGACAGTATTGTGATGAACTGTTTGAACCAGTTCGCTCCGATGGATTCTGCCCAGGCATATCCTGCATGAAAGGAATTTCAGGGATTGCCATCTTGCCAGTGCTCGCATGCATTCCTTAGACACAGTCAAGAGACAATACCTGTGTTCCTTGGAATTCCTGCAGGGGTATCAAGTGTAGAATACCCAATAGGGACAAAAGAGAGGCTGCGGCGAGGAGACGCATCAGTCTCTGACACTGAAGACCAGTCCCCTTCTAGTCTTGGACAAAAGGATTGATGTGATCTACAATTTTCGATCTCGCTCTTCAGTGAGGTGAGCCCTCATTAGAGACGAGTCGACCCGCATGCCCATGAACATCAGTTTCTGTGGGGACCAGGTGTTTTTTTGCATGTTCAACCTGAGGCCTAGCTCTGAGATGTGCTTCAGTAGAGATGTGTCTACTGCTGCCTGTTCTCGTGACTGAGCGCAGATTAGCCAATCGTCTAGGTCATTTAGTACTATCATCCCTTGTGATCTTAGGGGTGCTAGAGCGGAATACATGCATTTTGTGAATGTTCTTGGTGCCAGGGAGAAGCATAAAAGGTAACACTTGGTACTTGTACACTATGCCATTGAATGCAAAGCACAGGAACTTACTGTGAGCTGGGTGGATCGGTACGTGGAAGTAGGCATCTTTTAGGTCAACCGTGGGGAACCACTGGCCTGGGCTGATAGGATGTGGGACTGAGAGGAGGGTTTTCAAGCATCGGTTGAGAGGCCTCAAGTCCAAGATGGAACCCACTGTGCTGTTCTCTTGGTTTGATTTGTCTGATTGCATTCTTCTCCAGCTGGGAGGCAAACTCAGGTTGGAGAGCTTCTCTTTCAGGGGGTCGGTTGTTGTAGTTGACCAAACCCATCTGAAAGGTGGTGGCCGGCATCGGAACTGGAGTTTGTACCCCTGTAGTACTGTATCCAACACCCAGGGGGACTTCACAAGTGCCTCCCACAGCCTTTCAAGGCAGGGGAGAGCGGAGGTCTAGACTGCAATGGTCTCTGGCTAGGGTAACGTGGGGCAGGGGGACCGATGATAAAACTGCATGGTCTCTGTCCTTCCGCAGTTTCGCCGTTTGATTCAAAATGGCATCCACACAAAAACTTGGCCTGGAGTTTCTTCACGGAAGTTGACATCTATGTCTGTGAGAGCCAAAGTTGTCTTTGTGATGAGATGACATGGCCAAGTTTAGGAAGGTGTTCTTTTAAGTGGTCGTCAGTAGCCTGAGGTCCCGAAGGACAGCGGGGAGACCTACCAATGATCTCGTTGTGTGGGAGGACCACGGCCGCAACAATTGCGTCCATAACAGAGTACCGGTCCAGTCCCAACCCCTCGGGGGAAGCCATGAAGGTCAAAGGCTTGCACTGGCTTGAGAGACCTTGAGTTCACCTTAGCCCAAGTTTGACACAGTTCATTGGAGAACTTGGGGCACTGAGGAATGTACTCTGCCCAGACTGCTGTTAGGGTCTGGTTTAACATCCGGAGCATTCAGAACCCTATTGAGGAGCTCCTGCATATCAGCTGATGAACAGGGCGTTTCACTCAGCTCTCTCTGAGCCATAGTTTGCTGATCCAGAACGGGCCTCAGAGGTGTCTTCGTTTAGGTCATTACCAGCAAGGATGGAGATAGCATCAAGATCCTGTCTTAAGTCTTCAGCTGAGCCTTTCGGGCTGAGAGAGCGGAGCTGCTAAGACAGAGGCTGCCTGGGCCTCCAACTCATCCAGAGTAGGTCCCGTCTTTCTTGGACTGCTTGGTGGGCGGGCCCGCCGCTGAGGGTTGTTTACACTTGAGGCCGCTCCCAGAGCCTCTAGAGTTTGTCTCCATCATAGCTAATCATGCTTCACTTAGGCATGTGCCAAAAGTAGCACAATAAATGCTGCTGAAGGGGGAATCCACAGACTGAATGGTATGCTCTAAGCCTAGGCACATCATACAGGTGGAATGGGCATCAACCGAAGCCAAGCAAGAATTGTATTTATTGCAGTAGCATAGATGATCTTCTCCCTGTCTAGACAAAAGTGGAAATACAGATATGTCTTATAGAACAGATCATCTGTATAACACCCCATTAATACTGTATGAGGTATAATTATAAAGTAGTCCTGTTGTCAGGGCAATATGTGAATTTAGTAATAATATTGTATGGATATCAGAATATATTTCAGGAAATTCCACACACAATCCCCAAAAGGAATGGATGTTAAGAGCCAAACTCAACTGACTCCGTAAACAGACTAGGTGTGAGGAGATGTCCTGAAAACAGACTGGCCAACTGCTGCGAGATTAGTGAGGAGTGATGGTTGCTGATAATGTAGCTATTCCATAAAAAAAATCTGCCATTTTTATAACATTATCAATGTCTACACTGTATTTCTGATTAATTTGATGTTATTTTAATGGACCTTTTTTGGGGGGGCTCTTCTTTCAAAACAGACATTTCTAAGTGACCCCAAACTTTTGAACTGTGTATGTTGCAATATATCAGAACGGGAAATAAAATGACAGTTTATTTTTTAATACACTCTACTCTCCCTTGCACCTTCTCCAAAGTTACCACTGTGACAGACACAAGTTTTAGTCCAGGCAGTCTTGACACCTTAATAAGACAATCATAATCCTGAATTCTAGTGTCAGATGACACACTGGCATAGTTCCCTCTTGTTCACTGAAGCAAAACAGTTGTGGAGGCTTGTGTATGTCATACTTCAGACAAACACCAGTCATGGAGACCATGGCTAAAGTCAAACTAACTACGTGTTAAACAAGCATACCACTGCTGCATTGCCTGTGTAGTGGGAATTAACCTGACAATGCAAACATAAAAGAACTGAACGACGAATGGTTTATTTACAGTAAAAATTTTGCTTTACATTTTATACAGGTGATTTTGATTTGCGTAAGTCACTTGGCGCAAAATATTTGTTGCAAATTAAAGCCAAAACCTCAATAACTTCCCCTATTTCGCTGAAAAGGCACTCCTAGGGTAAAATAAATGACAGAGAAACTCATCAAAAAGGACAGAAAATGTTTCTAAAGATTTATGATATGTAAACAAATAACAAAAAAGACTAAACGCATCACACACATCTACCAGAATTCTACTTATCTGGTTAACTTCTAAAACACTGTCAATGTTGCCTTTCTCTGACCTACCGCCTCATATTTACCAAAATCCAAACTAGACATTGGTTTGATCTGGTTGCTATACTTAAAGGCCCAAGATATCAGATAGACTGATAGGAACAGATAATATACTTTATCTTAACCAAGAGGCCAGTTTAAAGGAGGGTGGGGAGCAACATTGAAGCAGAGTCAACTCCCAACCTTGTAAAAAGACACACACCTGTCCTTCATATTCTCTCAAATAAGTGAGGGACACAAGTTATACTTGAACATAAAACATACAAAAGAAAACAAATCCTCACCAACACAAATAAAAAAGTAAGGCATACAAATACTAAACTTTACACCAAACGTTGGATGACTCAATGAGATGATGAATGATGCTGGCAGGAGTTAGTAGTATGAGGTGATGGGTCAGAGATAAGGGGAAAGGTTGACATCAATATTTTTGTAAAAATTTAGACATTGAGGGATGGACATAAAGATAATGAGCGGACCGCCACCTTAAGGTGTTATTAACATGGAATGCACATACCTTTCACCTGGTCAGAGTGACAGCAAAATAGGTATCAATACTTCAACAACAAAATGAAGTGTCACTTCTGACTGCATAGTTAAAATATCTAAAAATAGTAATATTGTCTTTGTGTCTAAAAAGGATGTGCTGGTCAATCATTGACTTGATAGTTTGAATCTATACATCTGGTATGCAAAATGTGTAGGTAACGTACAGCATCATGTGTCAAGCAACCTGTCAGTTGACAGAGCTCCCCACCTCTCATTTCTGTTGCCACAATCATTCTGTCCAGGGAATGTAAGGAGCCTGAGTGTGTGAGAGGGTGTGTGTATGTGGTCCATCTCACAGCTAAAACTGCACCCATCCTTTAGCAGTGTCTTGACTGGAGCTGTGGAGAAGGGGAGATGCAGAGGATGAGGATAATGACAAATGTGAGAATGTCAATAACAACATGGAAGGATGACAATAAAATGCTAATATAGACACCACCATAATCACCAAACTGTTTAAAAGCTTCACTCAAGGGGATGAGAGACTTGAACCCATCAGGGATTTGAGCTAGTAACCCTGTGATCCCTAGTCAGTTTCCCTTGCCACAACACCATTCCGAAGGCCTGCCAACTTCTTTGGTCTAAACCATTAGCTCTTCTAAGACTGACCTGGCGCCAGCCGCTGTGAAGTCTCCCCACAGGTCTGCAGTAGGCTGGGCGGCAGGGACCCGGCCTCCGAAATCTAAAAGAGAAGCTGGTGGAGTAAAAACAAAGAGATGATTTAGAATGTAGGGAGGTTATCCATGTTAAGCTGTGAAAGGGCAGTGATAATGGGACATTTTGATCATTGAACTCTATAGCCTAAAGAGGTTACCTGTGTTGGAGTGTGTAGGTGGCGGTGATTGCTGGCCTCCAGGAGGGGATACAAGGACTGCACCCTTAGCCATTGGTGGAGGAAGGAGAAGGCCACTACCCATGGGCCGAGACTTGGCACCTGGATCCTTCTTCTTTATGTTCTAAGACAAAGAAAAATGATTACATTTTAAATGTCTTCCTCACTTTTTCTTCACATCCCATTTTGTTTCTCCTCTCAACATGTTTCCCATCTATTTCTGTAACCTCAAATGCTCACCCCAATGCTGATCTTGATCGTCTGGCCCTCTTTAAAGCCTAGGTCCAGTTTGGGTGCTGTGCTCTGAGACGCTTCCTCTTTCGCCAGCTCACCTTCCTGTTTTACCCACCTGTAGAAAAGGACAGAGATATGTTTGATTTTATTTCATGCTCCAATGTGAAGATCTATATTGAAAATGGACATTGATACCAGACCAAAGAGGACAGGTATGAGAGGTTGACTCACTTGAAGTGGTCTTGAAGAGCCACATTGAAGTCAAAGGAGTCGCCACGATCAGCAAACCCCAGGCCGATAAATGCATGTCGTCCTATATAAAACAGAAGTACATGAGAAGACAGATGTACAAGCATACTGTATTTAAATGACTAATCTGCAATTAACCTTCCATACCAGACTGTACTGTTTTCCGCTAAAATATATTTTCAGCATAGCATATCAGTTTGCATGGTGATGTATTTCTGCTGCTGTCTTTCTGATGTGAAGGCATCTTACCACTGCCGTCCTCTATCCGCACCACAAAATATCTGCTGGAATCTGTGACTGCCTCCACCACACATCCAGGATACTGCTCCACTGGGGCTTGGGCAAACAACTCTCCTAAGAAATACAGAATTCAGTTTGCCTCAAAGTTGGATATGATGGCATGCATCAGAAGCAGACAAGGTGACAGCCAGTACAGACATGAGCGCAACAGCAGTATTGGCAGATGTAGCCATGACCGTCGGACATCTAGTAGTTAACCTACCTGAGTTTTTGTCCTCTAGCTTGATATAGGCAAGCTTTCCTATGGATATTATTTTCATCCTGCCGGTCCATGCTGGCTCATCCAGCTTCCAGTCAGCTGCTCTGAAAAACAAAGAGAAGCACCATACCTGCATGTCATGACTCCGCTATGTTACAGGGCTATTGGGCCTACTACATAAACACCCATAATCAAACTGTGTAATGCAATAATTAGTGCAATCTCAAACTATGCAACAGAATGAGTCTTATGCTACATAAATAACATCACACTCACCCAGCAAATCAGGAGTAATTGTATATTTTTTTGTTGCCCGAAGAAGCATTATTTTTTATATTGGATATATAAGAGCATACAATTATTGACATAAGTACAGATATATCCTTATTTTTCTTATTAGAAATAACCCTTCACCCCACCAGACTACTACAATTATTAGCATTTTGGTTGTGTACTCTCTAGATAATATAATATATATTTTGATTATCCTTTATTTAAAAAGGCAAGTCAGTTAATTAAGAACAAATTCTTATTTACAATGACTGCCTACCACGGCCAAACCCGGACGACGCTGAGCCAATTGTGTGCCGCCCTATGGGACTCCCAATCACGGCCGGATGTGATGCAGCCTGGATCTAGCTATAAAATGGTATTAGCTACATATCTTTACATAAGAACCAGGATCGATTTTCTAGATACACTTTTCCTCTAATGTTAGCTAGCTACAGTACATAACCAAATACGTTTATAAATAAACCAAGATAGGCCGCCGTGTCAAACGGGAACAAATGAGTAATAGTGGGCAGAGCAAAGCACGAGCTAGCGAGATCCTATCGGCGCGTTCTAGCAGGACATTTGCATATTTCCGTTAGGGAACTCCTACAATGTATAGTGCGCAATAACTTAGGGAAAGTCTACAAACCTTAGCCCACTGTTCGTAACTGGTTCTAGTTTTGGGAACAGAAAACTGTATTGAAATCAAATATATAATCGATGAGAAAATGTACCGAATGTCGGCCAAAATCCATTTTCATCTTCTCCCATTGCCGGTCACTTGGCTTCCTTTCACTACCATATAGTAAGTAGTTCACTAACATACTACCATGTAGTGAGTGGAAACGCCAAGCGGATGCTTCACATTTATACATCCGGTGAAATATCTCTCTCATTGTTCTGTGACATAACTGTACAATGACTGACTGAACGTTTGAGCCACCGTAGAATGTCCCGTGCCTCCTGCTAACGTTTCCTGGAAAATAATTTGACACAGCAGATGTGTTTAGCATTGTACACCGCTTGAAAAGAATGCTGACATGCTTATTTTAACTGTTATATCTTACCTAGCTAGCTCACTAGTAGTAACTCACCTGGCTAGCATTAGAAGCTAGCAGCTAGAGATCCTAACAGTGTCACATTATAACACATACTGAAAGTTAACTAGCTAAATTAAAACGTTATCCCCCAAAGTAATCATCTTCTCGCCATGTTATGCATTCAATAACTGAATCATGTCAAGCTAACGTTAGCTAGCAACAACCTTGATGGATCCTCTCCACTTCTTCAGGTTGACATTTGAGTAGTTAGCTAGAATGTTTAACAAAGTGCGGGCCTGAAAAAAAACTCACCGATATCCACGGTTAGTGGCGCGGGGTGGGATCTTGTACACATGAACCTCTGGTTTTACACAGATCACTGACTCGTAACCGTTGTCGTCTGCCAGTGCCATTTTGGCAAGTTAAAAACTTCCAAACTTCTAACTGCCATGGGGGAGGGTGAACCAGTCTGCACTGTACAGCTCAAGAGCGACTCTCTTGGAGAGGATGATTACTACAGTAGCTTTCCAAGACAAGCACCATAAAAGTTGTCTATGACACAAGCTACGTTTCCATCCAATAATTGGCGAAATATTTTAATGGCGAATACTCTAAAATACGTATAAAAACAATATGCGACTTTTCACACCAGAGATGTGATATCATGTCACAAGAATAAGACCCTCGATATTTATTGGAAAGGCGCATCATGCTCATCACCTTGCACTTTCACCACCCTGTGAAGTTCATTATAATTTATTTAAATATGTAGTTTAATAAACTGAATGCTTTCACGACGAGTCGTAGTGGGAGTACCACACATGTCATTGCGTGACTCCAAGTTTACTTCGATATGATGGTTATTGCCCCGAGATTTCTCGCATAATTAATTTTACCGACACAAAATGATCCCACATTGTCTAGCATATTTTGTTTTGTCATATGGAACGTTAGCCGAAAAAAAGTTGTTTCCATCAGGCCTGTCATGCCATGTTTTTCCCACAGTTGTTTTAAATTGGCTGGATGTCTTTTGGGTGGTAGACCTTTCTAGATATACATGGGAAACTGTTGAGCGTGAAAAACCCAGCAGCGTTGCAGTTCTTGAGACACTCAAACCCGTGCGCCTGGCACCTACTACCATACCCCGTTCAAAGGCACTTACATCATTTGTCTTGCCCATTCACCCTCTGAATGGCACACACACAATCCCTGTCTCAATATTCTCAAGGCTTAAAAATCCTTTAACTTGTCT
Organism: Salvelinus namaycush; assembly: GCF_016432855.1. NCBI lineage: Eukaryota > Metazoa > Chordata > Actinopteri > Salmoniformes > Salmonidae > Salvelinus > Salvelinus namaycush. The sequence goes on from NC_052326.1 coordinate 22,939,555, forward strand.
CCCTCCTCCCCTTCATTTACTCCGATTGAAGTGGCATCAATACGGGATCATAGCTTTCACCTTTATTCACATGGTCGTTCTATGTCATGGAAAGAGCAGGTGTTCCTAATGTTTTATACACTCAGTGTATACTTTAAAAAAATGTTTAACTGGTACCAACATGTACGTGTTCGTGAGTCTCACCTTTCCAGTGTTATTATTAGTGTTTAGCTCAAACGGTTCCGACGCTACAGACAGAAGTTGGCAGATTGGCAGTATCAACTTCAGAGTCCAATGATGCTTGTGGGTGTAATAGAATAATCATGTTCATGAGAGTCTCATCTTTCCATAGAGTGGTAATATAAAAAGTGTTAAACAAATCAAAATGTATTTTATATTTGAGATTCTTCAAAGTAGCCACCTTTTGCCTTGATGACAGCTTTGCACACTCTTGACAATGAGTGTAATAGGATGAGCCTTGACTAGTATACAGTATATACAGTGCATTCGGAAAGTATTCAGACCCCTTGACTTTTTCCACATTTTGTTACTTTACAGCCTTATTCTAAAATTGATTAAATCATTTTTTCCCTCACCAATCTACATACAATACCCCATAATGAGAAAGCAAAAACAGGTTATTATTTTTTGAAAATGTACTAAAAACAAAAAAACTTAAATATCACAGTTACATAAGTATTCCGACCCTTTACTCAGTACTCAGGTTCTTGGATATGACGCTACAAGCTTAAGCTTGGCACACATGTATTTGGAGAGTTTTTCCCATTATTCTCTGCAGATCCTCTCAAGCTCTGACAGGTTGGATGTGGAGCATTGCTGCACAGCTATTTTCAGGTCTCTTCAGAGATGTTCAATCGGGTTCAAGTCCGGGCTCTGGCTGGGCCACTCAAGGACATTCAGAGACTTGTCCCAAAGCCACTCCTGCGTTGACTTGGCTTAGGGTCATTGTCCTGTTGGAAGGTGAACCTTAGCCCCAGTCTGAGGTCCTGAGCACTCTGGAGCAGGTTCTGTACTTTGCTCTGTTCATCTCTCCCTCGATTCTGATTAGTATCCCAGTTCCTGCCGCTGAAAAACATCCCCACAGCATGATGCTGCCTCCATGCTTCTCTGTAGGGATGGTGCCAGGTTTCCTCCAGATGTGACACTTGGCATTCAGGCCAAAGAGTTCAATCTTGTTTTCATCAGACCAGAGAATCTTGTTTCTCATGGCTTGAGAGTCCTTTAGGTGCCTTTTGGCAAATTCCAGGCAGGCTGTCATGTGCCTTTTACTGAGGAGTGGCTTCTGTCTGGCTACTCTACCATAAAGGCCTGACTGGTGGAGTGCTGCAGAGATGGTTGTCCTTCTAGAAGGTTCTCTAATCTTATTATAGTACGAACTTATAGTACGAACTGGCCATGACAGACCCAGCAGACTTGGAGCAGCTCCATCACGCTGTCTCCCTGCAGGGAGCCACCGTTGGGAGGCATGAGGAGCAACTGCGAGACCATTTGGAAGGGCTTCGTTCCCTGACGGAACGCCATGACCAAGGGTTTAAGGCTATAATGGAGCAAATCCGTGAATTAGCTCATAGGCAGCACGCCACATCTGAGACCTCCCAACCACCCAGTAACCTTTCTACTACTAGTGGATTTGTCCAACCTACCCTGGCTCCCCGAAAACCCCGCTTACCTCCTCCGGAGCGTTATGCAGGCGATCTTGGTACCTGCCTGACATGTTTTTGCTCTGACATGCACTGTCAACTGTGGGACCTTATATAGACAGGTGTGTGCCTTTCCAAATCATGTCCAATAAATTGAATTTACCACAGGTGGACTCCAATCAAGTCAAGTTGTAGAAACATCTCAAGTATAATCAATGGAAACAGGATGCACCTGAGCTCAATTTAGAGTGTCATAGCGAAGGGTCTGAATACACATGTAAATAAGGTGTTTCTGTTTTTAATTTGTAATACATTTGTAAAAATGTCTAAAAACCTGTTTTTGCTTTGTCATTATGGGGTATTGTGTGTAGATTGATGATGAAAAAAAAAATTGTATCCATTTTAGAATAAGGCTGTAACATAACAAAATGTGGAAAAAGTAAAGGGGTCTGAATAATTCCCGAATGCACTGTATATATAAAGTATGTAAAACAGTATGTAAACATTATTAAAGTGACCAGTTTTCAATAACTATGTACATAGGGCAGCAGTCTCTAAGGTGCAGGGTAGAGTACTGGGTGATATCTGGCTAGTAACACTGACTAAGGTTCAGGGCAGGGTACTGGGCGGAGCCTGGCTAGTGGTGTCTATTTAAAAGTCTGATGGCCTGGAGATAGAAGCAGTTTTTCAGTCTCCCGGTCTCAGCTTTGATGCACTTGTACTGTGTCCGCCTTCTAGATGGTAGCGGGGGGAACAGGCCGTGGCTCAGGTGGCTGAGGTCCTTTCAGACACGGCCAGTGAGTCCTGGCCAGCAACATTCGGGGGTCCCTAGTTAGCAAAAAAAAGACTACTATTCAACATGCAGACAACAACAGATAAAGACAACAATTATACTTATCACTCCTGGGGATATCAGGAGTCCTCTAGCTATAGAATGAAGCTTACTGTATATACTATATCTTATGTGTCTCAGAGAAAATGGTCATGATCTGACTCTAGAACCTTTGTAACACCTGCTGACCCCAAATATGTTTTTTTTAATATCAGAGAGCTCTTGGTTGGTCTATTGTTAAATGGACTAGGCTATTTAGAGTGTGATAACATCTTAGAAAAAATATTTATGAGACACATGTCTTTTTGGGATGTTATCATACTCAAATAGACAATTTAACAACTGAATATGACCTATATACTTATTGATATATTTTTATATTGGACCTTGATGTTGTCTGGCCGGCCTGTGAGGAGAGAGTGAACTGGGCCACAGCGGCACTGTGAGTCGTGAGACGGTGGTGCACCTCACAGCGGCTGTTCGTCTCAGCGACTCCCAGTTAACCCCACCCACCGACAGAAGTTTGCAGGCCCCGGCTAAACTTCCAGCTCACTTCTCTGCAGACGACTGCTCCTTTCCACGTAGAGGTCCCATTTTCCAGAATGCTGTGGCGTTTTGTAGTAGCGATTTTAGGCGTTTGCCTCATCCCATATTGCCTTTCGGACGTGCAGCTCAGTAGTAATGTTATTCTGGAACCTTATGATCTGCTGTTCGACACGGCGGTGGAAGCCTACTACAAGGGGGACTGGATGACGGTCATTCTGAACATGGAGAGAGCGCTTCGGAACAAGGCTGCGATCCGCAGGGTGAAGGCGCATTGCCGGATAACTTGTGCCAACCAGAGCGCTTTCGGGGAGCCTTTATCCAGCATGGTTGTGCCAGTACCAGGCGCTGGCTCCGTGGAAGATCTTGGCTTTTTCCAGAAAATTATGAAAAGGGCTGATTGTGTAAATACCTGCGAAAGTGAGAAAATTGGACCACCAACTATCCATAAAGTCACTGAAGATGTGGACCTTGAGTTTAAGAAAAGAACACCCTACAATTACCTGCAAGTCGCGTACTTCAAGGTATAAAAATAGTTGACCATATTGGCCCAATAAAGTTATGCATTATACATTTTTATATCTTGCATAGGCTTGCAACAATGTATCTTCCACACAGACATTATCCCATGTTGTGGAGTAAGATGCTCCTGCATCATATCTTATCTTATTATTGTTTGAATCTCGGTGCACATTTATCACACTTCCATGACAAAATAAGGGTAATGTCACTTTATTTTGTCCAATTTCATTCAAACTTCCCTCAAGCAATTCGTTAACTGTAGGCTACGTGCTCTGCTCAGCTTTCCCCAACCCCCCAGCCGGCCGTGCCACGTCTCTAGGTGGAGTCTAGCTATGTAGACAGACCACTTACGTTCTGGCGCTGGATTCTTCTCGATTTTTGGGTCTTGTCATCACAAAGCGAAGCTACTCAGCAGCTTCTGCATGCTATATACGTGCCATTCAAGAGTTTCTTTAGCTATTGTTAGAATAGGCCTATACATTAACAGGATAGGCCTAAACCAAACTTCGTTTAAAAGTCTGTTTATAAACGGGTTACTACATTGTAGTAAGAGTAGCTAGTTAAATAAAGTAAATACATGCAACCTATAAGGCCTGCAGTTCCTGAGAGTTGCAGGTCATAAATTGTTTATCCATGTTGCCTATTTACTAATGCCAATAGATATGAGCAAAATATGTACTGATTTACAAACAGAAACACAAAAATCTGTAAAAGAGGTTGGTGGCACCTTAATTGGGGAGAACGGGCTTGTGGTAAGGACTGGAGCGGAATCAGTGGAATGGTATCAAACACATGTTTTCAAAGTTTGATGCCATTCCATTTGCTCTGTTCCAGCCATTATTATATGCCATCCTCCCTTCAGCAGCCTCCACTGAGATTCGTGTATACTATAGTAAGCCTATAGGATAATGACTAGTTGCCTGAAACAGCATGCTGGTGATTGCAGCTCACACATTTGTTACATCATTCCAGGAGGTCCTGGCTCCTAGCCAGATGACAGAAGACTTCTGAGACGTGGAGCATTTAGGGAAGCCTTTGGAGTCTCAATGTGCTACTTCTCTTTGTTTGCTTGTTGTGTGAGAGTTATTCATATGATGTAGTGTCATTGTTTTGTTGTACTAAGTATCTCTCTTACCTGTGTAGATCAACAAGCTGGATAAAGCTGTGGCGGCGGCAAACACGTTTTTCCTGGCCAACCCAGACCACATGGAGATGAAGCAGAACCTGGACTATTACAGGATGATGGCCGGAGTACAGCAGGAGGACTTCAAAGACCTGGAGTCCCGGCCGCACATGGTGAGACTGACACCACTCGTCCCTAGTAATGCACCCGTTATAACAGTAACAATGCACCCGTTATAGCAGTAACAATGCACCCGTTATAACAGTAACAATGCACCCGTTATAACAGTAACAATGCACCCGTTATAACAGTAACAATGCACCCGTTATAGCAGTAACAATGCACCCGTTATAACAGTAACAATGCACCCGTTATAACAGTAACAATGCACCCGTTATAACAGTAACAATGCACCCGTTATAACAGTAACAATGCACCCGTTATAACAGTAACAATGCACCGTTATAACAGTAACAATGCGCCAGTTATAACAGTAACAATGTACCCATTATAGCAGTAACAATGCACCAGTTATAACAGTAGCTATGCACCCATTATAGCAGTAACAATGCACCCGTTATAACAGTAACAATGCACCCGTTATAACAGTAACAATGCACCAGTTATAACAGTAGCTATGCACCCGTTATGACAGTAACAATGCACCCGTTATAGCAGTAACAATGCACCCGTTATAACAGTAACAATGCACCAGTTATAACAGTAGCTATGCACCCGTTATGACAGTAACAATGCACCCATTATAACAGTAACAATGCACCCGTTATAACAGTAACAATGCACCAGTTATAACAGTAACTATGCACCCGTTATGACAGTAACTAGGCACCCGTTATGACAGTAACTAGGCACCAGTTATCCTAGTGAGAATGTATCAGTTCTCCCAGTAACTATGCACCAGTTATAGCAGTAGCAATGCACCCGTTATAACAGTAACAATGCACCCGTTATAACAGTAACAATGCACCAGTTATAACAGTAGCTATGCACCCGTTATGACAGTAACAATGCACCCGTTATAGCAGTAACAATGCACCTGTTGTAACAGTAACAATGCACCCGTTATAACAGTAACAATGCACCCGTTATAGCAGTAATAATGCACCCGTTATAACAGTAACAATGCACCAGTTATAACAGTAACTATGCACCCGTTATGACAGTAACTATGCACCCGTTATGACAGTAACTAGGCACCAATTATAACAGTAACTATGCACCCGTTATGACAGTAACTATGCACCCGTTATGACAGTAACTAGGCACCAGTTATCCCAGTAACAATGAACCAGTTATAACAGTAACTATGCACCAGTTATAACAGTAACAATGCACCCATTATGACAGTAACTAGGCACCAGTTATCCTACTGACAATGTATCAGTTATCCCAGTAACAATGCACCAGTTCTAACAGTAACTATGCACCCGTTATAACAGTAACAATGCACCCGTTGTAACAGTAACAATGCACCCATTATAGCAGTAACAATGCACCAGTTATAACAGTAGCTATGCACCCGTTATGACAGTAATAATGCACCCGTTATAGCAGTAACAATGCACCCGTTATAACAGTAACAATGCACCCGTTATAGCAGTAACAATGCACCCGTTATAACAGTAACAATGCACCAGTTATAACAGTAACTATGCACCCGTTATAACAGTAACAATGCACCCGTTATAACAGTAACAATGCACCCGTTATAACAGTAACAATGCACCGTTATAACAGTAACAATGCACCCTTTATAACAGTAACAATGCACCCGTTATAACAGTAGCAATGCACCCGTTATAACAGTAACAATGCACCCGTTATAACAGTAACAATGCACCCGTTATAACAGTAGCAATGCACCGTTATAACAGTAACAATGCACCAGTTATAACAGTAACAATGCACCCATTATAGCAGTAACAATGCACCAGTTATAACAGTAGCTATGCACCTGTTATGACAGTAACAATGCACCCGTTATAGCAGTAACAATGCACTCGTTATAACAGTAACAATGCACCCGTTATAACAGTAACAATGCACCAGTTATAACAGTAGCTATGCACCCGTTATGACGGTAACAGTGCACCCGTTATAGCAGTAACAATGCACCCGTTATAACAGTAACAATGCACCCATTATAACAGTAACAATGCACCCGTTATAACAGTAACAATGCACCCGTTATAACAGTAACAATGCACCCGTTATGACAGTACCTAGGCACCAGTTATCCTAGTGACAATGTATCAGTTTTCCCAGCAACTATGCACCAGTTATAGCAGTAACAATGCACCCGTTATAACAGTAACAATGCACCCGTTATAACAGTAACAATGCACCCGTTGTAACAGTAATAATGCACCCGTTGTAACAGTAACAATGCACCCGTTGTAACAGTAACAATGCACCCGTTATAACAGTAACTATGCACCAGTTATAACAGTAACAATGCACCCGTTATAACAGTAACTATGCACCTGTTATGACAGTAACTAGGCACCCGTTATAACAGTAACAATGCACCCGTTATAACAGTAACTATGCACCTGTTATGACAGTAACTAGGCACCCGTTATAACAGTAACAATGCACCCGTTATAACAGTAACTATGCACCTGTTATGACAGTAACTAGGCACCAGTTATAACAGTAACAATGCGCCCTTTATGACAGTAACAATGCACCCGTTATAACAGTAACTATGCACCAGTTATAACAGTAACAATGCACCCGTTATAACAGTAACTATGCACCTGTTATGACAGTAACTAGGCACCAGTTATAACAGTAACAATGCGCCCTTTATGACAGTAACTATGCACCCGTTATAACAGTAACTAGGCACCAGTTATAACAGTAACTATGCACCTGTTATGACAGTAACTAGGCACCCGTTATAACAGTAACAATGCACCAGTTATAACAGTAACTATGCCCCCGTTATGACAGTAACTAGGCACCCGTTATGACAGTAACTAGGCACCAGTTATCCTAGTGAGAATGTATCAGTTTTCCCAGTAACTATGCACCAGTTATAGCAGTAGCAATGCACCCGTTATAACAGTAACAATGCACCCGTTATGACAGTAACAATGCACCCGTTATAGCAGTAACAATGCACCCGTTGTAACAGTAACAATGCACCCGTTATAACAGTAACAATGCACCCGTTATAGCAGTAACAATGCACCAGTTATAACAGTAACTATGCACCCGTTATGACAGTAACTATGCACCCATTATGACAGTAACTAGGCACCAGTTATAACAGTAACTATGCACCCGTTATGACAGTAACTATCCACCCGTTATCCCAGTAACAATGAACCAGTTATAACAGTAACTATGCACCAGTTATAACAGTAACTATGCACCCATTATGACAGTAACTAGGCACCAGTTATCCTACTGACAATGTATCAGTTATCCCAGTAACAATGCACCAGTTATAACAGTAACTATGCACCAGTTATAACAGTAACAATGCACCCGTTATGACAGTAACTAGGCACCAGTTATCCTAGTGACAATGTATCAGTTTTCCCAGTAACTATGCACCAGTTATAGCAGTAGCGATGCACCCGTTATAACAGTAACAATGCACCCGTTGTAACAGTAACAATGCACCCGTTATAACAGTAACAATGCACCCGTTGTAACAGTAACAATGCACCCGTTATAACAGTAACAATGCACCCGTTATAACAGTAACAATGCACCCGTTATAACAGTAACAATGCACCCGTTATAACAGTAACAATGCACCCGTTATAACAGTAACAATGCACCCGTTGTAACAGTAACAATGCACCCGTTATAACAGTAAAAATGCACCCGTTATAACAGTAACAATGCACCCGTTATAACAGTAACAATGCACCCGTTATAACAGTAACAATGCACCAGTTATAACAGTAACTATGCACCCGTTATGACAGTAACTAGGCACCAGTTATAACAGTAACTATGCACCCGTTATGACAGTAACTAGGCACCAGTTATCCTACTGACAATGTATCAGTTATCCCAGTAACAATGAACCCGTTATAATAGTAACTATGCACCAGTTATCCTACTGACAATGTATCAGTTATCCAAGGAACAAAGGACCAGTTATATACCATTTAGAACAGTTAGAATCACACATAGTCAGACTGAAACCATTTACCCATTTGCCTACTTGGAAAGGACAGGCATAGGGCACCGGAGAAGTGACAATGGACCTAATTGGTACAAGGTTGTGGTAGGGTCTAGGATCTGCTGACTCCTTGCTCTGCTCTCTAATCCATCTCTCAGGCAGAGTTCCTTGCAGGGAAGCGGTATTACAGCTCCGATTCGTTCGGTCTGGCCATCGACCACTTTGAGGCGGCAGTGGAGGAGTACTTCAGCGCGGACCAGGAGTGCCGGGCGCTCTGTGAAGGAGCCTACGTCTACGACGGGTACAACTACATGGAGTACAGTGCCGACTTGTTCCAGTCCATGACAGGTGAGATAGTGTGTTAAGACAGACTAAATCCCCAAACAACCCCAAGCTAACGTTTTGGATAAAAGCGTAAACCCTGTACCCCTGTCTTTGTCAGACCACTACATGCAGATTCTGAACTGTAAGCAGAGATGTTCTGTGGAGCTAGCCTCCACCGCGGGAAAGGACAAGCCATTTGAGGATTTCCTCCCTTCCCACTTCAACTACCTACAGTTCTCCTACTACAACAGTGAGTCTAAGTCCCTATTCACTGAAAGAATCAGGAGGATTTGCTGTCTGTCTGTATCTGATTGTGCCTGCCTCTCCTCTCATACCAGTCTCTTCTTATCCCTCTCTTTTTCCTTCTCTTCCTTCCCCCCTTCCTTCCCCCCTCTCTCAGGTGAGAAGTATGAGCAGGCCATAGAGTGGGCTAAAACCTACCTGCTGTTCCATCCAGAGGAGGAGGTGATGAATCAGAACCTGGCTTACTACTCCGCTGTGCTGGGGGAGGACAAGGCTGCAGCCATATCCGCTAGACTGGTGTGTGTGTGTGTGAGCGCACACACACACACACACACAAACACACAAACACACACACACACACACACACACACACACACACACACACACACACACACACACACACACACACACACACACACACACACACACACACACACACACACACACACACACACACACACCTGTGCCCCATGCGAACCCACTTGCCTCCATGTCTTCTCTCAGGTGGTGAAACAGCATATTCAGCAGTCCCTGTTGGAAAAGGAGCTACTCTACTTTGCTTATGAAGTGTTTGGAATCACCTTTGTTGATCCGGTAGGTTAACATGTCTCTGATCTTCGCTTGTGTCTCACTGTTTCTACAAGATATGTGATCACTATCAAGTGGTTTTAGCATGTGATCTTACATCCTTTCCTTCCCTTTGCAGGATTCCTGGACCCCTGCAGACGTCATGCCCCTCAAACTGAGAGAGAAGCAGAAGTATGAGAAATACACGTACAGACCAGTAGAGGCTGGTGGAGGGAGAAATTGGAGGACTCTCTCATTGTAATGGCTCGAATGGAAAATGATCAAACATACTGCTCCATTCATTCAATTCAAGCCATTACAATTATCCGTCCTCTAATTTAAAGTGACACCAGTATCCACTGGTACATAGTACATACATGTATGCTCTCAATTTCAGAATAGGCTCTGCTCTCCAATTTGTTTGAACCTTTTAACCGGTTCATTGGCGCCCCCTGCAGGGCAGAAAGGGAGACTGCGGCGAGGATCACTGAGGAGATTGGGAATCTGATGAAGGAGATTGAAACTCTGGTGGAGGAGAAGAACAAGGAGTCGACTGACATTGCCAAGATCGTACGAGAAGGTAGGGTTTTTAGAGCATTAAGTTTGGGAAAGTCAGTGGACTGTGTAGAATACTCTGACGTGCACCTCTCTCTATATTCATTCCCTCTGTCCCTACCAGGTGGTCCTTTGTTGTTTGATGACATCAAGATTACTATGTCGTCAAAGCAGCTGAATGGGTCTCAGAGGGTTCTACTGGATGGATTTATCTCGAATGACGAGTGCAGAGAGCTCACCCGCCTCTCTAATGTGAGTGGGAGTCAGGGCTAGTTAGTCTGTGTGATTGACAGTGTTTGTGTGTGTTTGACAGTGTGTATGTTGATTGTGTGTTAATGGAGGGTGTGTTTCTGATGGTCTGTGTGTTAAAACTGAATGCATGATTCTGTTATTGTGTGTGTTGACGCTGTGTGTTTGTCAGGCGGCAGCGCTGAAAGGTGATGGGTATCAAGGCCGCCCCTCCCCCCACTCACCCAGCGAGAGCTTCCAAGGAGTCACTGTCCTCAAGGCTATTAAGGTACATTACTGACCCTACACACTACAGCTCTGCTTACCAAACCATAACCCAAACACCACTAACCCAGCACTGCCAACTCTGACCCTAACTTCCCCAATCCCAGCTAGCTTCATTCCCTAGCCTCAGCTTTATCTCCAACCTATCTAAAGCTGAGCCCCAGCACAATGGCATCAATGTACAGTTACCAGCGAGTTAGGGATAAGAAAGCACCTATTTCTGATGATCTTGTACTGTTCTATAGTTGGGACAGGAGGGCACTGTGCCCCTGAAGAGTGCCCGCCTGTTTTTTGACATGAGTGAGAAGGTGCGTGGGGTCCTGGAGTCGTACTTCCGTCTGGACTCTCCTCTCTACTTCTCCTACTCCCACCTGGTCTGCCGCTCCGCCATTGACGGTAAGAAAGTCAATTATGGTGGGCCCCCAGGGGACAGTATTGTGGCTGACTGCCAGACAGAATGAGTTTAGGGCATTTTTGGAATTCACCACTATGGGAAAACAACATGTTCTATTTTCTTCAAGTTGTCTATATCAAATCCAGGATGTCATTTAACCCACATTATTCACCTGCCTGTCTGAGTGTATAGACATACAGTAAGTTATGTTTCCATCTTCTGTCTGTACAGAGAAGCAGGATGACCGTGACAACCTGAGTCACCCGGTTCATGCAGACAACTGCCTGCTGGTCTCTGAGCTCAACGAGTGCATTAAAGAACCACCTGCTTACACAAACAGGGACTATAGGTATACAAACACAGACAGACAGACAGACAGACAGACAGACAGACAGACAGACAGACAGACAGACAGACAGACAGACAGACAGACAGACAGACAGACAGACAGACAGACAGACAGACACACAGAGAGAGACTACAGGTACACACACCATGCATATGCTTATAACGTAGGTATCAGCAACATCTACTGCACTTGCAGGTATCATCATGCACCACTGTCTTTAAAACACTTCTCTTTTTCCTGTTGTGTTTTAGCGCAATCCTCTATCTGAATGATGACTTTGAAGGAGGAGATTTCATTTTCACTGAACTGGATGCCAAAACGGTCACAGTAAGTGTCAATCAATGATGTGGATTTGAGTGCTGCAGAGTATAAACAGTTGTTTCGCCTTGATTTATTTTAAGGTATAAGTTCATTGAGAATATGATGACTGATGTCACTGGCCTGTGTTGTCCAGGCAGAGGTGCGTCCTCAGTGTGGTCGTGTGGTTGGGTTCGGTGCTGGGAATGAGAACCCTCACGGGGTAAGAGCGGTCACTAAGGGCCAGAGGTGTGCTGTGGCCCTGTGGTTCACCCTTGACCCCAAACATGAGGAGAAGGTAACATATCTATCAGTTAATTCATCTGGAATCGTGTATATCATGTATTTCTTTCTATCATTCTATGTTGTGATGGGCTATTTTGTAATCTGAGGGAGAAAGCAACGCTTTCCATTTATTGATTAATCTACATTTCATCAGTTTCTCTTGCTTCAGACTTACCTAATTTGTGTGTGTGTCTCCAGGATCGGATCCAAGCTCAAGAGATGCTGAAGATGTTCTCCTCTCCTATGGACACAGAGTTCACAAAGACAAAGACAGAGAGCTCACAACCACAGCTTACACCTCTTGACCAGTCTGCGCTTCTTGGTCAAGCTGCAACCCCAGTACAGGAGCAGGCAGGCAAACCAGATGACAAACCAGCAGAGAAGAAGCCTAAGGAACCAGCAGAAACAGTTAGTGAAAACCCATCTGATAAACCAGAGGATAAAAAGAATGAGAAGCCGATAGAGAAGCACGCAGAAAAACTAATTGCAAAAAAGGGTAACAAAGCTAAGGTGAAAGAGCTGGTTAAAACTAAAGCCAAAGCAGCGGATGCATCAAAGAACAAAAAAGCGACGACTAAAACAGAGGCTAAAGCAGGGGACAAAGCCAACGCTAAGACAGCAGACAAGGCTAAAGCAAAACCTGCAGCAAAAACAAACGTCAAACAGGCAGCAGACAAAACATACAAAAAAGAGCAGAAGCCAGCGACAAAAAAGACAGAGAAAATCCCTGTCAAAAAGGTTTCCAAGGACTCCAATACTGACCTCAAGTCATCCTCGGACTCACAGACAGACAAGGACGAGCTGTGAGACCAACAGCACCTGTGACTCTTATTCTGTGGTGCCTTTTTTTTTCTACTGTTTGAATATATTTGTCAAGGTTTTCTCTGTGGGTGTGCTGGATAAGGATTTGAGGTTGTTTGCTGTATTGTTTTGGATGTTGTTTGTCTGCCCAATAATGGTGGTAAGGAACAAGGATATGGTGTTGTAATGTAAGCCATACCGTAATACCAAGGGACTGCAAACTCACTCTGATGGCTGATCTCAACCAACCAATCAATGAAATCAATCAAATTAGATTTCTATAGTGCTAAAATGTAACCACCTTTGAATACCTATCCCAGACTCATGTGAACAGATAATATATATATATATATATATATATATATATATATATATATATATATATATATATATATATAATATTACTTTTGTTTATAATTTTGGATTCTCAGTCTGCTATTTTGTACTGTTTTAAAATGTACTGTTCTTTGCCTCAGGAATTGGAAGATGTAATTTCCTCAAAAAACAAAAAACAGGAAAGAACAACAATGAACAAATGTGTCTGAATAGAGACTGATACCTGGGTTCATGTGGATACACTAAATAAAAGTACAATTCTTACATTGGTGTTGCTCTTTCATGTAATACCTCTAGAGAACACTAGGTGGCAGAGAGGAACTAGAATGGCATCTCATGTACATCACACATGGAATATGTAGCCATTTTCCTTCTGAATATGTTGTAAGTATGGACCCTCAGGGTTTAACTGTCCGGTTACTACTGGAGAGCCTTAAATCACAGTTACAGTTTTGTGGAGGTCATCAAATTCCCAGGAGACCCAAGTTGTATGAAAGCCTGTTCAGACTTTTCAGATGTATTTATTTTTATTTAACTAGGCAATTCAGTTAAGAACAAATTCTTATTTATAATGACGGTTTGCCCCGGCCAAACCCTCCCCTAACCAGGATGACGCTGACCCAATTATGGGCCACCCTATGGGACTCCCGATCACAGCCGGTTGTGATACAGCCCGGGATCTGTTGTGATGCCTCTAGCACTGTGATGCTGTGCCTTAGACCGCTGTGCCACTCGGGAGCCTGTATGTGGTCAACACGTCTGTTGTTGATCCCTGGTTAGTCAGCTATCTCCTCAGTAGACTATTCTATTAGGATCATGTTTATATCAAAATAATGCTCCACCCTACAGCCACATTCTTAGTTTTAAATAGTTGAATTGTATCAGGTCTTTGGGGATGTGAGATGAGTTGCTGAGTTTCCCTACAGAATTAGAATGAGTAGAATTGATATTCCAATTCAAAGCCATGTGCCATGGTGTTATTGGTTATCTTCATAGAAATTAGAGATACCCAAACAGTCATTTATGTTCTGTGGACATAACAGCAGAAGAACCCTGTCGGTACAAATTTCAATGTCAAGACAATCAGCAAGTAATATTGACATACTTGTGTGTTGGCCATATTGTGTGTGTCCTGACAAATCATATAGATTTGAGTTAGTCCATTCTGGCCAATGTGTTTCTATGTTTCCCCGGCCAGCCCTGAGCCTGTGGGTGGAACAGTAATAATGCTGGGTCCTGTGCCACAATGCCTGTGTGGGTTTAGCATGTGGATGAAGTCATGCCTACATAGAGCAGAACATGCACGGACAAACACACACACGTTGCTTTTCCACAGGGGCTATGCATGTATAGTGCCTTCAGAAAGTATTCATATGTCATTTTTGTTGTGTTACAGCCCGAATTCAAAATGGATTGAATATTTTTTTTCTCTTCACCCATCTACACACAATACCTCATAATGACAAAGTGAAAACATGTTTTTAGAAAGGTTTGCAAATTTATTGAAAATGAAATACAAAAATATCTAATTTACATTAGCGTTCACACACCTGAGTCACTACTTTGTAGAAGAACCTTTGGCAGTGATTATGTAACGATGTGCTCTGAGAGTCTGGAAGCAAGTTCAAGAATTGAATGTTTTAATAAATAAACACTACACAAAATAAGAACCATGAACAACGCACAGACACAAAACAGAAACAATAACGCCTGGGGAAGGATCCAAAGAGAGTGACATATATAGGGAAGGTAATCAGGAAAATGAGCTGTCGCCCACTCTTAGCTATGATGTGGGCGTGCCCCAAGGGTCAATACTGGGGCCCCTCCTGTTCAGCCTGTACATTCATGATCTGCCTTCTGTCTGTACTGGGTCTGAAGTTCAAATGTATGCAGATGATACAGTGATATATGTGCATGCAAAGAGCAAATAACAAGCTGCACAAGAACTCACTACTGTAATGGTCCAGGTTACAAAGTCGCTCAGTGACTCGTGCTTGCATCTCAATGTGAAAAAAACTGTTTGCATGTTCTTCACAAAGAGGGCAACAGATGCTACTGAGCCAGATGTCTATGTGTCAGGGGAGAAGCTCCAGGTGGTATCTTATTTTAAGTACCTTGGCATCATACTTGATTCCAACCTCTCTTTTAAAAAGCATGTGAAAAAGGTAATTCAGATAACCAAATTCGACCTAGCTAATTTCCGATTTATACGAAATTGTTTGACTACAGAGGTAGCAAAACTGTACTTCAAATCTATGATACTCCCCCACTTAACATACTGCTTGACTAGTTTGGCCCAAGCTTGCTGTACAACATTTAAACCTATTCAGTCTGTCTACAAACAGGCTCTCAAAGTGCTTGATAGGAAGCCCAATAGCCATCATCCCTGTTACATCCTCAGAAAGCATGAGCTCCTGAGTTGGGAAAATCTTGTGCAATACACCGATGCATGTCTTGTATTCAAAATCCTAAATGGCCTGGCTCCCCCTCCACTCAGTGTTTTTGTTAAACAGAAAACCCAAACATATGGCAGCAGATCCACAAGGTCTGCCATGAGAGGTGACTGTATAGTTCCCTTAAGGAAAAGCACCTTTAGTAAATCCGCTTTCTCTGTGAGAGCTTCCCATGTCTGGAATACACTGCCATCAGACACACATAACTGCACCACATATCACACTTTCACAAAATGCATGAAGACATGGCTAAAGGTCAATCAGATTTGTGAACATAATCCCTAGCTGTGCATTGCCGCTTTCCATGTTGTCTGTTGTCTGTAGCTTGTGAGGTGTGGAAATACTTTGTTGCTTTTATGAATTTTGTCTTGCTGCTTTTTGTTCTATGTTGCTCTGTCTGTATGCTACGTCTTGCTTGTCCTATGTTGCTCTGTCTGTATGATATGTCTTGCTTGTCCTATGTTGCTGTGCGTGTGCTCACTGCTCAATGATTGTCTATATTGTAATTGTTTTTAATAACCTGCCCAGGGACTGCGGTTGAAAATTTGCCAGCTGGCTAAAACCGGCACTTTTACTGAAACTTTGATTAATGTGCACTGTCCCTGTAAAAATAAAATAAACTCAACTCAACTCAACATGATACAGCCACCACTATGCTTTAAAATACGTAGAGTGGTACTCAGTAATGTGTTATATTGGATTTGCCCAAACATAACGCTTTGTATTCAGGAAATAAAGTGAATTGCTTTGCCAACAAATATCTGTTTAATCCATTTAAAATTCAGGCTGTAACACAACAAAATGTGGAAAAAGTGAAGGGGTGTGAATACTTTCTGAAGGCACTGTAACAGGCCAAACATTCCAGTTATTCAGCATCGCAGAAGAGGTGTTTGTCAGTCCAATTGCTGCCCTGCATAACAAGCCAATGTGAGGATTAGTGTGTGTGTTTGGTTGTAGATTTGCATTAAACACACACAAGACTCAGAGACAAGGCTCAGAAACAAGGCTCAGAGACAAGGCTCAGAGACAAGAATCAGAGACAAGAGCTCCGTTTGTAGTGTTTGCACACAGAGTTGAAGGATTTTTTCACAAAACGTTTGACGTAAGTAATACAAACACTCAGAGGGTTGTATGCAGAGTCCTGCACAGTCCAAAAGTTTTAGGGAACCACCAGCATATACACTAGGTTTACAAAATATTAAGAACACCTTCCTATTATTGAGTTGGGCCTTCCTCTGACACCACCTGGTATAGAGGTCCTGGATGGCAGGAAGCTTGGCCCCAGTGATGTACTGGGCCGTACGCACTACCCTCTGTAGTGCCTTGCGGTCAGAGGTTGAGCAGTTGCCATACAGGGCGGTGATGCAATCAGTCAGGATGCTCTCGATGGTGCAGCTGTAGAAGTTTTTGAGGATCTGAGGACCCCTGCCAAATCTTTTCAGTCTCCTGAGGGGGAATAGTCATTGTCGTGCCCTCTTCACAACTGTCTTGGTGTGTTTGGACCATGTTAGTTTGTTGGTGATGTGGACATCAAGGAACTTGAAATTCTCAACCTGCTCCACTACCGGCCTGCCGATGAGAATGGGGGCATGCTCAGTCCTCCTTTTTTTGTAGTCCACAATCATATTATTTGTCTTGATCACATTAAGGGAGAGGTTGTTATCCTGGCACCATACTGCCAGGTCTCTGACCTCCTTCCGAAATGCTGTCTCATCGTTGTCAGTGATCAGGCCTACCACTGTTGTGTCATCAGCAAACTTAATGATGGTGTTGGAGTTGTGCTTGGCCATGCAGTTATTGGTGAACAGGGAGTACAGGAGGGGACTGAGCACGCACCCTTGAGGGGCCCCTGTGTTGAGGATCAGCGTGGCAGATGTGTTACCCTTACCACCTAGGGGGCGGCCCTTCAGGAAGTCCAGGATCCAGTTGCAGAGGGAGGTGTTTAGTCCCAGGGTGCTTAGCTAAGTGATGAGCTTTGAGGGCACTATGGTGTTGAACGCTGAGCTGTAGTCAATAAATCACATTCTGTTCTCGG
Source organism: Salvelinus namaycush (assembly GCF_016432855.1). Lineage (NCBI taxonomy): Eukaryota > Metazoa > Chordata > Actinopteri > Salmoniformes > Salmonidae > Salvelinus > Salvelinus namaycush. The sequence continues at coordinate 22,957,532 of NC_052326.1, forward strand.
AGTACACGTCCTTGTAATCCGTCTGGCCTGGCGGCCTTGTGAATGTTGACCTGTTTAAAGGTCTTACTCACATTGGCTACAGAGAGCGTGATCACACAGTCGTCCGGAAAAGCTGATGCTGTCATGCATTCTTCAGTGTTGCTTGCCTCGAAGCGAGCATAGAAGTAATTTAGCTTGTCTGGTAGGCTAGTGTCACTGGGCAGCTCGCGGCTGCAAGACCTGCCACATCCGACGAGCGTCGGAGCCGGTGTAGTACAATTCAATCTTAGTCCTGTATTGACTCTTTGCCTGTTTTATGGTTCTGACTGATGTGGTGTACTCCTGAAAGCCATCTGAAGAATCCCGGAACAAATTCCAGTCTGTGCTAGCAAAACAGTCCTGTAGCTTAGCATCTGCATCCTCTGACCACTTCCTCATTGAGCGAGTCACTGGTACTTCCTGCTTTCATTTTTGCTTGTAAGCAGGAATCAGGAGGATAGAATTATGGTTAGATTTGCCAAATGGAGGGCGAGGGAGAGCTTTGTATGTCTCTGTGTGGAGTAAAGGTGGTCTAGAGTTTTTTTCCCCTCTGGTTGCAAATGTGAAATGCTGGTAGAAATAAGGTCAAATAGATTAAAATTTCCCTGCATTAAAGTCACCGGCCGCTAGGAGCGCCGCCTTTGGATAAGCATTTTCCTGTTTGCTTATGGCCCTTTACAGCTCGTTGAGCGTGGTCTTAGTGCCAGCATCGGTTTGTGGTGGTAAATAGACAGCTACGAAAAATATAGATGAAAACTCTCTTGGTAAATAGTGTGGTCTACAGCTTATCATGATATACTCTACCTCTGGGGAGCAAAACCTTGAGACTTCCTTAATATTAGATTTTGTGCACCAGCTGTTATTTACAAATAGCACCTACTAACATGGCACTTACTACCAAAAGGCACTTCAATATTTTTGATTTGGGTGGCTTGGATAGGGGTCGTCAAGCAGCTGTGCTGGGTATGAACTGCCCTTCTTCCCCTACTGCCTGGGTGGTGGTGGCATGAACAGGCCTTCTGTGTGTGTGTGTGTGCATGTGTGTGTGTGCGTGTGTGTGAGAGAGAGATTGACTGTGTGTGTCTTGGTCTTTGTCTCTGTAACTCTCTCTGTGCTTTCTTTTTGTTTCTCTGTGTTCTGGGTTGTGCATTCTGAGCCAGAGAGAGACACAGGCTACTTTGTCTCTCTGTGTGTTTGTGGTTTGACCATTGTTCCAAAGACCTGGAAAGAGAGAGAGAGAGAGAGAGAGAGAGAGAGAGAGAGAGAGACAAGAGTACAGTAGACATAGAAGGCAAATCAGAGATTGGTACAGAAGTCTCGCACAGTGCATGCCTATCTTGGAGTCAGCTTTCTGAAGTATCTCTATATGTATGTGTGTGTATCTGTGTGTGACTGGAACCACTTCTGTGGCTGTCAACCTGTGTGTTGTTGTGCGTACAGTGACTTTATATATGCGTTTGTGTGTGTGCATTGTTGTGTGTGTGTGTGTGTGTGTGTGTGTGTTGTGAAGTGCATTCCTCTTGCTCCAGGACAAGACCACAGATGAAAGCCAAAAAGGTTGAACTTTCCCTTTCCTGGTTACTATGGAGACAGAGAGGGCATGGAGAGGCAGTGGCAGGACTGGGCCTCACACAGCGGGATGCGGCGCTCAGATTAACTACGACTTTCTGTGTGTGTGTGTGTGTGTGTGTGTTTGTTAAAATTGGGCTGGACACAGCAGGAAGAGGCGCTGAGATTAACTTCCACTCTCCTACTCTCTGAGTCTGAAAACTAGAGGCTAAAGCAGCAGGCTAACATGGAGTGACATGACCTCCTGGGACGCCTCCTCTGGGGAAGACAAGGGGATTGAAAGGAAACGTTCTATTGTTGATGTGGAAGGCTGGTAGGCCCTGTTTTCTGTGTCGCAACATGTAAACTCAGCCTAGAGTCACCAGTGGGGTCCTGCCTCACCATCTGAGAAAACACTGCCCCTCTACCCTGCTGCCTAATCCTGAACAACAGGTACACTCCCTTAAGCTTCACACAGCATCTGGAGACTATTCACATTCACACATGAGCAGTTTCACTACAGTTGAAAACATCCCAGTCAGTGCAGATCTGCTGTAAGTCATCTCTAAAGCTCCCTGGCTGCATGGTCTCATGTCTAAAACCAACCTTGTGTTAACGGAACAGAGGAGCTCATTGTTGGCTGTTTATTCTGACAGATGCCAGCTCGATGACTTCAACCTTTGCCATGAACTGTCTCCTTATTCCCAATAAGACTGGGATCACGGCAGTGTCGGCCTGGGGATGGGACCAGTGGTATGGGCCTGGCTGCCTGTGTCAAGGGGCTGGCCTGGGCCGTCCTGGCCTACAGCTCTATAGAGCTGGACTAGAAGGGGCTACGAGTTGAGGATGGAGAAACTGTCTCATAAGGGGATTTAGGATCTAGGTCGTAATGGGCTGGGTCATAAGGGGTTGGGGCTGGAATCACAGTGGTATGGCTGGGTGCTGGCTATAGAGGTCAGTTGGGGGACATAAGCGGCGAGGGCTGGGAATAGGGATGGGGATGGTACCAGGGCAGGATGGCTGTATGGAGCGGGGGGTTAGGGTTAGTATGATTTAATTATTGTTTTATAATATGGGTTCCCTGTGTGTGTACTCTGTGTACTCTATGAGACCATGTCTAGTGCACTTGAGAAACAGGGCTGCACAGCGTTTGGGGGCCTGACAAAAAGTTGGTAGAATTCCTCTGTGGGTATAAACTGAGTGTACAAAACATTAGGAAGAGTTGCACACCTAGAACAGCCTCAATTCTTTGGGGAATAAACTACAAGGTGTCAAAAGAGTTCCACAGAGATGCTGGCCCATGATGACTCCAATGCTTCCCACAGTTATGTCAAGTTGGCTGGATGTCGTTTGGGTGGCGGTCATTCATAATATACACAGAAAACAGCAGCGTTGCAGTTCTTGACACACTCAAACCAGTGCGCTTGGCACCTACTACCATACCCTGGTCAATCTTTTGTTTTGCCCATTCACCCTCTGAATGGCACACATCCACAATCCATGTCTCAATTGAGGGAGAGACATGGGAGCTTTTGTAATATACTGCTGGTATTTCCTGGAATCAGCCTCCATCACCAAGCCCAGGGTAGTGTAGAACAGTGTAGAACAGTGTAGAACAGGGCAAAATACCCATAAGATCCTGGAGAGCAACCCGGGATTCTGAGAGCCTCTTTGTTCAACAGGTCCAATGAAGATATCACCCCTGGTTGTTATGACAACAGCATGGCAATGCCTGGCCCACTGCCACTGAGCTACAAAAACAGATGGCAGGAAAATGGCAGAGAGGAGAGGGATATAGATATATTTCGCTAGAGAGGGAGTGGGTACGTGTGATATATCGAAGAGAACATGTTAACTCTAAGCATAGAAAGGTAGAGGGACTTTCACTGCCTCTAAACGCAAACTAGGGAAGTATTCATAGATGCGTTTTTACCAAGCAATTGCTACTCGTACCATCAACACCAACATTCTGTTTCAGACAGCAGCTACATGACAAACAATAAAAAGGTAGTGTGGAGTGTGTGCGCCTGAAAACTTATGTCTCAGAGTTGGGTCTTGTTCTCTCTCTCTCTCTCTCTCTCTCTCTCTCTCTCTCTCTCTCTCTCTCTCTCTCTCAGACACACCCTCACTAAGGGTCGTGACCTTCTTTTGTTTACATCCAACATAACACATACAGTATAACCCTGCTCAGGGATTGGTGGATCTTTGTAAAGTGGTGATGTCATCTGTTAAATCCACTTCAATCAGTTTAGATGAGGGGGAGGAGACTAGAGGTCGACCAATTATGATTTTTCAACGCCGATACCGATACCGATTATTGGAGGCCCAAAAAAGCCGATACCGATCAATCGGCCGTTTTTTTTTAACATGTATTTGTAACAATGACAATTACAACAATACTGAATGAACACTTATTTTAACTTAATATAATACATCAATAAAATCAATTTATCCTCAAATAAATAATGAAACATGTTCAATTTGGTTTAAATAATGCAAAAACAAAGTGTTGGAGAAGAAGGTAAAAGTGCAATATGTGCCATGTAAGAAAGCTAACGTTTAAATTCCTTGCTCAGAACATGAGAACATATAAAAGCTGGTGGTTCCTTTTAACATGAGTCTTCAATATTCCCAGGTAAGAAGTTTTAGGTCGTAGTTATTATAGGAATTATAGGACTATTTCACTCTATACGATTTGTATTTCATATACCTTTGACTATTGGATGTTCTTATAGACACTTTAGTATTGCCAGTGTAACAGTATAGCTTCCGTCCCTCTCCTCGCTCCTACCTGGGCTCGAACCAGGGACACATCGACAACAGCCACCCTCGAAGCAGTGTTACCCATGCAGAGCAAGGGGAACAACTACTCCAAGTCTCAGAGCGAGTAACGTTTGAAACGCTATTAGCGCGCACCCCGCTAACTAGCTAGCCATTTCACATCGGTTACACCAGCCTAATCTCGGGAGTTGATAGGCTTGAAGTCATAAACAGCACAATGCTTGAAGCATTGCGAAGAGCTGCTGGCAAAGCGCACGAAAGTGCTGTTTGAATGAATGCTTACGAGCATGCTGCTGCCTACCATCGCTCAGTCAGACTGCTCTATCAAATCATAGACTTAATTATAACATAATCACACACAGAAATACGAGCCTTAGGTCATTAATATGGTCGAATCCGGAAACTATCATCTCGAAAACAAAACGTTTATTCTTTCAGTGAAATACGGAACCGTTCCGTATTTTATCTAACGGGTGACATCCATAAGTCTAAATATTCCTGTTACATTGCACAACCTTCAATGTTATGTCATAGTTACGTAAAATTCTGGCAAATTAGTTCGCAACGAGCCAGGCGGCCCAAACTGTTGCATATACCCTGACTCTGCGTGCAATGAACGCAAGAGAAGTGACACAATTTCACCTGGTTAATATTGCCTGCTAACCTGGATTTCTTTTAGCTAAATGTGCAGGTTTAAAAATATATACTTCTGTGTATTGATTTTAAGAAAGGCATTGATGTTTATGGTTAGGTACAGTAGTGCAACGATTGTGCTTTATTCGCAAATGCGCTTTTGTTAAATCATCCCCCGTTTCGCAAAGTTGGCTGTCTTTGTTAGGAAGAAATAGTCTTCACACAGTTTGCAACGAGCCAGGCGGCCCAAACTGCTGCATATACCTTGACTCTGTTGCAAGATCAGTGACACAATTTCCCTAGTTAAAAGAAATTCATGTTAGCAGGCAATATTAACTAAATATGCAGGTTTAAAAATATATACTTGTGTATTGATTTTAAGAAAGCATTGATGTTTATGGTTAGGTACACGTTGGAGCAACGACAGTCCTTTTTCGCGAATGCGCACCACAACGATTATATGCAACGCAGGACACGCTAGATAAACTAGTAATATCATCAACCATGTGTAGTTAACTAGTGATTATGATTGATTGATTGATTGTTTTTTATAAGATAATGTCACGCCCTGGCCTTAGTATTCTTTGTTTTCTTTATGTTTTTTAGTTAGGTCAGGGTGTGACATGGGGAATGTATGTGTTTTGTAGTGTCTATGGGGTGTTGTATGTGTATGGGGCAGAGTAGAGTATAGTTGTCTAGTTATGTCTATGGCTGCCTAGATTGGTTCTCAATCAGAGACAGCTGTCATTCATTGTCTCTGATTGGGAGCCATATTTAAGGCAGCCATAGGCAGTAGGCTTTGGTGGGTAGTTGTCTATGTCATTGTTCTATGTTGCATGTGTGCACTTAGTTCAGGTTTAGCTTCACGATCGTTTGTTTTGTTCATTTTGTAAGTGTTTGTTTTTCCTTCATTAAAAGAAGATGTATTTTTCACGCGCTGCGCCTTGGTCCTCTCTCTCTCTCTCAGGAAGACGATCGTGACAGAACTACCCACCTACCATGGATCAAGCAGCGTGAGAGGAACCAGCAACAGCGGCCAAAGAACCAGGACTCGTGGACTTGGGAGGAAATATTGGACGGAAAGGGACCCTGGGCTCAACCAGGAGAATATCGCCGCCCCAAAGCTGAGTTGGAGGCAGCGAAAGCTGAGAGACGGCGATATGAGGAGGCAGCACGGAAACAAGGCTGGAAGCCCGCAAGTCAAACCCAAAAATTTCTTGGGGGGGGGGCTCTCGGGGAATGTAGTTGGGTCAGTCAGGAGACTTGAGCCAACTCCTCCTGCTTTACATAAGGAGCCGGTGAGGGCGGATTTGGAGGTGAGTGACGCAGAGACAGTAAAGGAGTTAATGGAGAAATTGGAGGAGAAAGATATGAGGGATGTACTGGTTTGGTGCATGAGGCACGGCATCCGTCCGAATGAACGTGTTGGTGAGTTAATGTCACTGGGAACAGCTCTCCATACTCGTCCTGAGGTGCGTGCTAGCCGTCTGGTTAAGACAGTGCCTACACCACGCACCAAGCCTCCTGTGCGTCTCCAGAGCCCTGTACGCACTGATCATTCTCCCCGCACTCGCCCTGAGGTGCGTGCCCTCAGCCCGGTACCACCAGTCCCGGTACCACGCACCAGTTCTGTAGTGCGCCTCGAGAACTCAGTGTGCCCTGTTTCTCCTCCACGCACTCTCCCTGTGGTGCGTGTCTCCAGCCCAGTGCCTCCAGTTCCGGCACCACGCATCAAGCCTCCTGTGCGTCTCCAGAGCCCTGTACGCACTGTTCCTTCTCCCCGTACTCGCCCTGATGTGCGTGCCCTCAGCCCGGTAACACCAGTGCCGGTACCACGCACCAGGCCTATAGTACGCCTTGAGAGTCCAGTGTGCCCTGTTGTTGTTCCCCGCACTAGCCTGAAGGTGCGTGTCCTTAGCCCGGTACCTCCAGTTCCGGTACCACGCACCAGGCCTACAGTGCGTCTCAGCCGGCCAGAGTCTGCCGTCTGCCAAGCGGCGCCTGAACTGCCCGTCTGCCAAGCGGCGCCTGAACTGCCCGTCTGCCAAGCGGCGCCTGAACTGCCCGTCTGCCCAACGGCGCCTGAACTGCCCGTCTGCCCAACGGCGCCTGAACTGCCCGTCTGCCCAACGCCGTCTGAACTGTCCGTCTGCCAAGCGCCGCATGAACTGCCCGTCGGTACTGAGCCTTCAGAGCCGCCCGTCTGCCATGAGCCTTCAAAGCCGCCCGTCTGCCAAGAGCCTTCAGAGCCGTCCGCCAGACAGGAGCCGCTAGAGCCTTCCGCCAGACAGGATCAGCCAGAGCCTTCCGCCAGACATGACCAGCCAGAGCCGTCCGCCAGACATGACCAGCCAGAGCCGTCCGCCAGACATGACCAGCCAGAGCCGTCCGCCAGACATGACCAGCCAGAGCCGTCCGCCAGACATGACCAGCCAGAGCCGTCATCCAGCCATGACCAGCCAGAGCCGTCATCCAGCCATGACCAGCCAGAGCCGTCATCCAGCCATGACCAGCCAGAGCCGTCATCCAGCCAGGATCCGCCAGAGCCGTCATCCAGCCAGGATCCGCCAGAGCCGTCATCCAGCCAGGATCCGCCAGAGCCGTCATCCAGCCAGGATCCGCCAGAGCCGCCAGCCAGCCAGGATCCGCCAGAGCCAGCCAGCCAGGATCCGCCAGAGCCAGCCAGCCAGGATCCGCCAGAGCCAGCCAGCCAGGATCCGCCAGAGCCAGCCAGCCAGGATCCGCCAGCCAGCCAGGATCCGCCAGCCAGCCAGCCAGGATCCGCCAGCCCTCAGTCCGGAGCTGCCGTCCCTCAGTCCGGAGCTGCCGTCCCTCAGTCCGGAGCTGCCGTCCCTCAGTCCGGAGCTGCCGTCCCTCAGTCCGGAGCTGATGCCCCTTATCCCGGTGATGCCCCTTATCCCGGTGATGCCCCTTAATTTAGGTGGGTTTATTTGGAGGGTGGTCATTGAGAGGGGGATACAAAAGCGGGTATTGACAATGGTGGAGTGGGGGCCACGTCCCGCACCCGAGCCGCCGCCATGATGGGGCCCACCCCGGACCCTCCCCTTTCTATTTCAGGTTGTGTGGTCGGAGTCCGCACCTTTGGGGGGGGGTACTGTCACGCCCTGGCCTTAGTATTCTTTGTTTTCTTTATGTTTTTTAGTTAGGTCAGGGTGTGACATGGGGAATGTATGTGTTTTGTAGTGTCTATGGGGTGTTGTATGTGTATGGGGCAGAGTAGAGTATAGTTGTCTAGTTATGTCTATGGCTGCCTAGATTGGTTCTCAATCAGAGACAGCTGTCATTCATTGTCTCTGATTGGGAGCCATATTTAAGGCAGCCATAGGCAGTAGGCTTTTGTGGGTAGTTGTCTATGTTCTATGTTGCATGTGTGCACTTAGTTCAGGTTTAGCTTCACGATCGTTTATTTTGTTCATTTTGTAAGTGGTTGTTTTTTCCTTCATTAAAAGAAGATGTATTTTTCACGCGCTGCGCCTTGGTCCTCTCTCTCTTATCAAGACGATCGTGACAGATAAGTTTAATGCTAGCTAGCAACTTACCTTGGCTTCTTTCTGCATTCGCGTAACAGGCAGGCTCCTCGTGGAGTGCAATGTAAGGCAGGTGGTTAGAGTGTTGGACTAGTTAACCGTAAGGTTGCAAGATTGAATCCCCCCGAGCTGACAAGGTAAACATCTGTCGTTCTGTCCCTGAACAAGGCAGTTAACTCACTGTTCCTAGGCCGTCATTGAAAATAGGAATGTGTTCTTAACTGACTTGCCTAGTTAAATAAAGGTGTAAAAAAAAAAGAAATCTGTGTCCAAAAATACCGATTGTTATGAAAACTTGAAATCGGCCCTAATTAATCGGCCATTCCGATTAATCGGTCGACCTCTAGAGGAGACAGGTTAAAGAAGGATTTTTAAGCCTTGAGAGAATTGAGACATGGATTGTTCAGAGGGTAAAATGTATTTAAAAAAATAAGTTTACATTTATTTAACTAGGCAAGTCAGTTAAGAACAAATTCTTATTTACAATGACGGGCTACCAAAAGGCAAAAGACCTCCTGCGGGGACAGGGGCTGGGAATAAAAAATAAATAAAAATAACATATAAATATAGGACAAAACACACATCACAACAAGAGAGACAACACTACATGAAGATAGACATAAGACAACAATATAGCAAGGCAGCAACACATGACAACACAGCCTGGTAGCAACACAACGGGGTATGGTAGTATGTACCAAACACACCTGTTTGAGTGTGTCATAAACTGCAATGCTGCTGAGTTTTTCATGCTCAACAGTTTCCCATGTGTATCAAGAATGGTCCACCACCCAAAAGACATCCAGCCAACTTGATACAATTGTGGCACGCATTAGAGTCAACATGGGCCAGCATCTCTGTGGAATGCTTTCTACACCTTGTAGACTCCATGCTCCAACGAATTGAGGCTGTTCTGAGGGCAAAAATTTCACCTTACCGTGAAATGCTTACTTACAAGCCCTTAACCAACAATGCAGTTCAAGAAATAGAGTTAAGAAAATATTGACTAAATAAATTAAAGCAAAAAATAAAATAGAAAGTACCCCACAATAAATAACAACACCCAGGATATATACAGGGGGTACCGGTACCGAGTCAATGTGCGGGGGTACAGGTTAGTCGATGTAATTTGTACATGTAGGTAGGGGTAAAGTGACTATGCATAGATAATAAACAGCAAGTAGCAGTGGGGTAAAATCAAAGGGGGGGTGGGGTGTCAATGTAAATAGTCCGGGTGGCCATTTTATTAATTGTTCAGCAGTCTTATGGCTTGTGTGTAGAAGCTGTTAAGGAGCCTTTTGGACTTAGACTTGGTGCTTCAGTACTGCTTGCCGTGCGGTAGCAGAGAGAATAGTCTATGACTTGGGTGCCTGGAGTCTTTGACATTTTTTGGGGCCTTCTTCTGACACCACCTAGTATATAGGTCTTGGATGGCAGGGAGCTTGGCCCCAGTGATGTATTGGGCCATACGCACTACCCTTTGTAGCGCCTTATGTTCGCATGCCGAGCAATTGCCATATCAGGCAGTGATGCAACTGGTAAGGATGCTCTCGACAGTGCATGTTTAGAACTTTTTGAGGATCTGGAGACCCATGCCAAATCTTTTTTAACTGAATAGTTATGCATGCTCAAGTTTTCAGTTTTTTTGTTTTTTCTTGTTTGTTTCAAAATAAATAATATTTTGCATCTTCAAAGTGGTAGGCATGTTGTGTAAATCAAATGATACAAACCCCCTCCAAAATCTATTTTAATTCCAGGTTGTAAGACAACAAAATAGGGAAAATGCCAAGGGGGTGAATACTTTCGCAAGCCACTGTAGCCTCGTTATTGTTATGTCATTTTATTGTGTTACTTTTTATAATTTTTTTTACTTTAGTTTATTTAGTCAATATTTTCTTAACTCTATTTATTGAACTGCATTGTTGGTTAAGGGCTTATAAGTAAACATTTCACGGTAACCTATTGTATTTGATGTTTGTGTTTGTGACATGTCCATGCTATTCGGTGTTTGTGTTTGATTTGATGTGCATGCTTCAGTGTTGCTTGCCTTGACGTGAGCATAAAATGCATTTAGCTCGTCTTGTAGGCTCACGTCACTGGGCAGCTCGCGGCTGGGTTTCCCATTGCAGTCCATAATAGTTTGCAAGCCCTGCCACATCCGACAAGTGTCAGAGCTGGTGTAGTAGGATTCAAACTTAGTTCTGTATTGACGCTTTGCCTGTTTGATGGTTCGTATGAGGGCATTGCGGGATTTCTTATAAGCTTCCAAATTAGTGTCCCACTCCTTGAAAGCAGCAGCTCTAGCCTTTAGCTTGGTTGGGATGTTGCCTGTAATCCACGGCTTCTGGCTGGAAGGGATACAATATGTACGTATGGCCACTGTGGGGGCGACGTCGTCGATGCAGGTTTTGATGAAGCCGTTGACTGAGCTGGTATACTCCTCAATGCCATTGGAAGAATCCTGGAACATATTCCAGTCTGTGCTAGCAAAACAGTCCAGTAGCGTAGCATCCGCGTTACCTGATCACTTCCATATTGAGCGAGTCACTGGTACTTCCTGTCTTAGTTTTTGCTTGTAAGCAGGAATCAGGAGGATAGAATTATGGTCAGATTTGCTAAATGGAGGGTGAGGGAGAGATTTGTACGTGTCTCTGTGTGGAGTAAAGGTGGTTCAGTTTTTTTCCCTCTGGTTGCACTTGACATGTGACAAGAAATGAGGTAAAATGGATTTTTAGTATGTGTTCTTAGTGTCAGCATCGGTTTGTCGTGGTAAATAGATGGCTACGAATAATATAGATGAGAACTCTCTTTGTAGATTGTGTGGCCTACAGTTCATCATGTGTACTCTATCTCAGACGAGCAATACCTCGAGACCTCCTTAATATTAGACATCACGCACCAGCTGTTATTGACAAATAGACACACACCCCCACCCATCGTCTTACAAGATGTAGCTGTTCTGTCCTGCCGATGCATGGAAAACCCGGCCAACTGAATATTATCTGTGTCAACGTTCAGCCATGACTCTGTGAAACATAAGATATTACAGTATTTAATGTCTCGTTGGTTTGGATAGTCTCGAGCGGAGATCATCCAGTTTATTTTCCTGTGATTGCACATTGGCCAATATAATGAATGGTAGAGGCGGGTTACCCACTCACCGACAAATTCTCACAAGGCACCCCGATCTCCGCCCCCTGTATTTCCATATTTTCTTCACGTGAATTACAGGGATTTGGGCCTGATCTCGGAGAAACAGTATATGCATCGCGTCGGACTCATTAAAGAAAAAAATATTTGTCCAGTTCGAGGTGAGTAATCGCTGTTCTGATATCCAGACGCTCTTTTCGGTCATGAGAGACGGAACCATCAACATTATGTACAAAATAAGTTACAAACAATGCGAAAAACACACAAAATAGCACATTTGGTTAGGAGCCCATAAAACGGCTGCCATCCCCTCCGGCACCATTATCCGAATATAAGAAAGGTGTTCCTGTTCCTGATATTTTGTACACTCAGTGTATACCCAGAGAGGAATTCTACCCATGTTTTCTCAATCTCTCATGCTTACTTTTACATCTCAATCAGACCTCTTCCTTCTCTAGCTCCATATATCACTCTTCTCCTCATATTTCCTCTCTCTCTCTCTCTCTCTCTCTCTCTCTCTCTCTCTCTCTCTCTCTCTCTCTCTCTCTCTCTCTCTCTCTCTCTCTCTCTCTCTCTCTCTCTCTCTCTCTCTCTCTCTCTCTCTCTCTCTCTCTCTCTCTCTCTCTCTCTCTCTCTCTCTCTCTCTCTCTCTCTCTCTCTCTCTCTCTCTCTCTCTCTCTCCGTCCCTCCGTGAGGAGGAAGGTGAAGTTTAAGGAAGTGGGTGAGGGTGAGAGAGGAGGGTAGGTAGTAGGGTAAGGATGAGGGCGAAGGCCAGATGGCTGGAGAATGGCGTCTGTAGCCCCTGGTCTGTGTGCTCTGCTCCGAGGGCAGAGGAATGCGTGTCTTTTCTTTGGTCTTTGGCTGAGTGGAGAGGCCAAGGGCTGCTGTATAGCAATGGATTAGCACTCACATTCACCCCTAATCTCCCCGTTCTCAGCCTCAACTGTTCACCTGCAGGCCCCGGCCACTACACCACCATGTTGAGCTAACGGTGAACCCTTCCTTAGCAGCCAGAGAGCCAGGTGGACCCACTTGAGAGAGGGCTTCCAGAGGTGAAGGGGGGCAGAGAGGGGAAGATAGGGGCAGAGTGTGTGGAGGAAAGCGGAGAGGGGTAGAGAGGTGGTGAAGGGGGGCAGAGGGATGGAAGGGGGTAGAGGGGAGAGGGGGAAAAAGTGTCCTCCAGACTAAGAGAGGCTTTTCTGGGGAACAGGATAAGAGGGGGGACCCGGGGGCCTCGGATGAACTCTAGGCTACAATGGCTCCATCTGGTCCCAAACAAACGCATCTCAGCCTCCCAATGAGAGGGTCCCTCTTCCCCTCTTCCCTTCTTTTACCTCTCTTATCCTCTTTCCCCCCTATTTCCTCTCTTCCTCTCTTACCCTCTTCTCCCCCCAGCTAGCACATAACGTGCTGAGAACCATATGTTTCTTAGAGCTTGGTGAGAGCTTGGTTGTCCTATGTTTATTTTGCATACAACATTCCCACAACTTTCTGGGAATGGTGCAGGATAGTTGCTTGGCTTTGGAGCGTTCACAGCACATTTAAGGAACTTGACAAAAAAACGTAATTTTCTTGGTATTTCATTACTTTAACAGAACGTTTAAGTTCAAATATGGTTACATTTAATTTCAATTTTGGTAATGTTCTATGAACATTCTCCAACTGGTTTGACACTGGGAACATTCTCAAACAGTTCAGAGAACGTTAAGAAACAAAATTCTTCTGTGGGAATTTCAGTACTTCAGCATAACGTTTCTTACAGATTTCCTCATGGTTCTATTCGAAGTCATCTTCTCAAATTGTTCCAAGAATTTTAAGACACATAGTTCTTCTGTGGGAATTTCAGTTACTCAGCATAACATTTCCTACACGTTTCCTTATAGTTCTATTTCAAGTCATGTTCTCAAATTGTTCTGTGAACATTAAGAAAACTTTCCATAAAAAACACAAGAAAATTTGAGTTAGATCCAGAGAACATTCTAAGTATGTTATTCAAAAATATTTATACAACGGGTGGGTCTAATCCTGAATGCTGATTGGTTAAAACCACAACACACATACATTCTCACATCATACACATTTAAACCAGTCAGTCCATCATGTTGCATCCACTAACAACATAGAGGACATTAATACATTCACTCACAACGACCACTGTCCCAACTGCACTAGATAGATCAGTACATATACCGAAACAATTTACTTTGCATTTAGTAGTCCAAGGAACAAATGAATGTTTGAACACGTTCTTCTTGGCCATGGGCATTCTGAAGCGCCGGCCAGAAGGAAGCCTCTCCAATTGAGGGTGTAGAGGGTGGGGGGGTCGCCAACGACAGCCAGTGCCTCCTTTTTGGTTGCCTTGTGGAACAGAATGCTCAAAAGTGCCTGTGGTCGACCAATTACTTTGCTGGCTGTCTTAACTATTCTGGTCAGTTTGCTTTTGCTCCTCACGCTCAGATTACCATACCAGACTGTCATGTTGAACGTGAGGATGCTCTCCACCAAGCTGCTGTACAACCTCTCCAAAACATCCTGGCTGACCTCAAACCCCTTTAATTTCCTGATTAAGAGGAGGCTTGCTTTAAAAAAAATACAGTCTGCATTCTATGTAAAACTCATCTTGTTATCATTTTGTGTCCCTAGGTATTTAAAAAACTCAACCATCTCCATTGGTTGGTCATTCAGAGAGAGTGGTTGGGACATTGGTAAGTTGTTGCCATTGATTATCAGCTCCTTTGTCTTTTCCACATTGATGTGGAGGCCACTTGACCGGCACCATTCTTGAAGGTTGTTGATCTGTTTAAAACAGCTGTCCCCATCTGACGTAGCATCTTTAAAAAAAGAGTCCTATCAGAGCCATGTCATCCGGCTACTTAAAAAGGCTCACATTGTTTCCTCGGATCTTCATCTAGTTAGTGTAGATAGAGAGCAACAACGGTGAAAGAACTCACACCTGCTGTTCAGGGTCAGTTCATCAGAGAGGGCCCCATTCATGAGGACCCTCTGTCGGCGTTCAGTTAAAAAGTCCTTGGTCCAACCTGTGAGGCCTCCGTTGACATTCAGGTCCAGTAGTCATTTCAGCAGTGTGTGTATTTGCATTGTATTGAAAGCTGAACTAAAATCAATAAATGAAATACTTTATGTGCATATGATTTTGCATGTTGAAGGTGACTAGCCACCATGTTCACTAAGGTCAGAGTAGCATCTTCAGTCACCCTCTGTGCCTTATAGGCAAACTGTAACAGGTCCAGTTGGTCTGCTATGGAAAGGGTAAGGTCCTTACTAACAACCCTTTCCATGCATTTGGCCAAAAGGGCGTGAGGGCCACAGGTTGAAAGTCATTTGGTGATTTGGCCCCTGACTTCTTAGGCACCGGTACAATGGTCTACACCTTCCAGGATTTTGGCACTATACAGATGCTCAGCAGGAGTTGAAACAGTCATGTGAGAACTCCCTTGAGCTGGTCAGCACAGACCTTCAGTACTTTGCCCCGTAGTCCGCCTGGACCCGGTGCTTTGTGTGGCTTAATATTTAACAAGCATGAGGTCACCTCGTTCTCTGTTATCTGGACTGGAGAGGACTTGGGGATACTCTCACATATTTGTTTACATTCATCTTTAAAATCGACGGTATCAAATCTTCCATAAAAACACTTTAGGTCGTTTACAAAGGATGAACAGTCTGCCATATTATTGTCCTCTCTTTTCTTTTCTCTTCCCATCATTGCATTAAGCCCTTCCCATGCTTGTCTTGGATTGCCTGTGCAGAACCTCTGCTCCAGTTTATCCTTGAAGTCCTTTTATGCTTTCCATATTTTTGACCTGAATTCATTTTCTTCCTCCTTTACAGCATCAGCATCTCCTTTCAGGTAATGCACTTCCTTTCATTGAGGAAGCATATTTTCAAGTCTTTAGACACCCAGGGCTTGTTGTTGGGAAATACTCTGACAGTTTTTGTGTTAATGACAACATCCTCACAGAACTGGATATATGATGTAATACTGTCTGTCAACTCGTGGGGATCCCTGCACGAGTCAAAGAACACCTCCTATAACGTGTACGCTGGGAGTCGGGAAGCAAGTTCAGGGAGTGCATCATTTAATAAACAAATGAACAAAACAAGAAACACGAACAATGCACAGACAGGAAACTGAAACAGAAACAATGACGCCTGGGGAATGAACCAAAGGGAGTGACATATAAAGGGCAGGTAATCAAGGAGATGATGGAGTCCAGGTGAGTGTCATTATGCTCTGATGCGTATAACGATGGTGACAGGTGTGCGCCATAACGAGCAGCCTGGTGACCTAGAGGCCAGAGAGGGAGCACACGTGACACTTCCCTGTCTGTGATGTCTGTTCCATCTGAATGCACAATCCACTGTTTCATCAGCCTAGCCAGTCGAAATCATGAATCAGCATAATTTTTAAGGACATATACAAAGAAATGTCAATTGAAAAAAGATAAAACGAAACGAAGTGCAGCTAGTTTGAAGTCTTTCCAGTTTCAGTTTGAAGTGATTGTGTTAGCTGTGTTGTTGGCCAGCTCTTCTGAAGAACAGTGTCCTAATGATCGTGCCTCATTAGCTCATTGGTATGTAGAGTGACTTTATCCACATTTTCTTAGGTTACAGCCTTATTCTAAAATTGATTAAATAGTTTTTTCCCCTCACACAATACTCCCCAATGACAAATAAAACACAGGTTTTTAGACATTTTTGGTAAAACTGAAATATCACATTTACATAAGTATTCAGACCCTTTACTCAGTACTTTGTTGAAGCACGTTTGGCAGTGATTACAGCCTTGAGGCTTCTTGGGTATGACGTTACAAGCTTGGCACACCTGTATTTGGGGAGTTTCTCCCATTTTCTCTGCAGATCCTCTCAAGCTCTGTCAGCCTTGATGGGTAGCATTGCTGCACAGCAATTTTCAGGTCTCTCCAGAGATGTTCGATCAGGCTCTGGTTTGGCCACTCAAGGACATTCAGAGACCTGTTCTGAAGCCACTCCTGCATTGTCTTGGCTGTGTGCTTAGGGTTATTGTCCTGTTGGAAGGTGAACCTTCACCCTAGTCTGAGGTCCTGAGCGCTCTGGAGCTGGTTGTCATTAAGGATCTCTCTGTACTTTGCTCCATTTATCTCTACCTCGATCCTGACTAGTCTCCCAGTCCCTGCCGCTGAAAAACATCCCCACAGCATGATGCTGCTGCCACCATCATGCTTCACCATAGTGATTGTGCCAGGTTTCCTCCAGACATGACGCTTGGCATTCAGGCCAAAGAGTTCAATCTTGTTTCATCAGACCAGAGAATCTTGTTTCTCATGGTCTGAGAGTCTTTAGGTGGCTTTTGGCAAACTCCAAGCAGGTTGTCATGTGCCTTTTACTGAGGAGTGGCTTCCATCTGGCCACTCTACCATAAAGGCCTGATTGGTGGAGTGTGGCAGAGATGGTTGTCCTTCTGGTAGGTTTTCCCATCTCCACAGAGGAACTCTAGAGCTCTCTCAGAGTGACCATTGGGTTCTTGGTCACCTCCCTGACCAAGGCCCTTTTCCCACATTTGCTCAGTTTGGTCGGGCAGCCAGCTCTAGGAAGTCTTGGTGGTTCTATAAACGTCTTTCATTTAAGAATGATGGAGGCCACTGTGTTCTTGGGGACCTTCAATGCTGCAGAGCTCTACAGACAATTCATTCGACCTCGTGGCTTGGTTTTTGCATGGCTTGGTTTTTGCATAGCCAAGGCACTGAATACTTATGAAAATAAGGTATTTCTGTTTTGTCTAAAACCTGTTTTCACTTTGTCATTATGGGGTATTGTCACGCCCTGACCTTAGTTATCTATGTTTAATTTATTATTTTGGTTAGGTCAGGGTGTGACGAGGGTGGGTATGCTTGTTTTATATTGTCTAGGGTTTTTTGTATGTCTAGGGGTGTTTGTAAGTCTAGGCATATGTATGTCTATGGTGGCCTGAATTGGTTCCCAATCAGAGGCAGCTGTTTATCGTTGTCTCTGATTGGGGATCATATTTAGGTTGCCATTTTCCCTTTTGGTTTTGTGGGTTCTTATTCTATGTTTAGTTGCCTGTCTGCACTAGCCATATTAGCTTCACGGTTCGTTTTGTTATTTTGTTCGTTTTGTTCAGTGTTCATTCTTAATAAAGAAGAATGTACGCTTACCACACTACGCCTTGGTCTCCTCCTTACGACGGCCGTGACAGGTATTGTGTGTAGATTGCTGATGTTTAATTATTTATCCTGTATCCATTTTAGAATAAGGCTGTAATGTCACAAAATGTGGAAAAAGTCAAGGGGTCTGAATACTTTCTGAAGGCCCTGTATGTATCTAAATAAATGTCACTAGAAAACAGCTTAAACAAATGCAAATGCAGCTACTTTGCTGTTATTCTGGCTGCACTTTTTGACGTGACTGTAAGTTAAATCTCTCTCTATCCTCTATCATGGTATGTTCAGGCACATTCTTTATTTCTGTTCTCAGAACATTTAATTTTCTTTCTGTTTAACAGGTCAGGAAACGTATGGCTTCGTTCCCACAACCAATTTGAAACAGAAAACATACGCATCCCCACAACTTCCAAGGAACCAAATGTGCTACCTGAGTCTGGTCACTTTGAGAGATACCCACTGCTAAGGGCTCTTAGAGACACTAGGAAACAGATGCAGAGTAGACTCTTAGCCTGTACACAGTGAATTCAAGGTTTAAAAATGCTTCTAAAGTTTGTAATTTCCATTTGAAGGATTAAAATGTCAGACTTGATTTGCCCTAACAAAACAATTATAATCCACATAATTTACATGTCCCAATGTTTCAAAATATTTTTTTCTGCTGTCGCAAACTGGCTCAAATTAAGATCTTACATCTGTAGTCTGGCGGTGGGGAGGAGAGAAAGCAGAGGATGAGAGGGAGGGGAGTGGTGGGAACAGGCAAGGGGTGAGGTGATGGACAGAGGGAAGAGAGGGTGGAGATGGGGATACGAAGGGGAGGAGGGTATGACAGGAAAGAAAGTATTGGGCTCTTTCCCAAGTAAAGGGGTCGGTGGGGCAGTGAGGGACGACTCAGACTAGAATTTGTAGGAGTAGGTGAACTGATGAACTGGCAATGTGTGGTTCCCACCATGAAGCATGGAGGAGGTGGTGTGATGGGGTGCTTTGCTGGTGACACAGTCTGTGATTTATTTAGAATTCAAGGCACATTTAACCAGCATGGCTACCACAACATTCTGCAGCGATACACCATCCCATCTGGTTTGTGCTTAGTGGGACTGTCATTTGTTTTTCAACAGGACAATGATCCAACACACCTCCAGGCTGTGTAAGTGCTATTTGGCCAAGAAGGAGAGTGATGGAGTGCTGCATCAGATGACCTGGCATTCACAATCGCCCAACCTCAACCCAATTGAGATGGTTTGGGATGAGCTGGACTGCAGAGTGAAAGAAAAGCAGCCAACACGTGCTCAGCATAAGTGGGAACTCCTTTAAGTCCATTGGAAAAGCATTCCAGGTGAAGCTGGTTGAGAGAATACCAAGAGCGTGCAAAGCTGTCATCAAGGCCAAGGGTGGCTACTTTGAAGAATCTCAAATATAAAATATATTTTGATTTGTTTAACACATTTTTGGTTAATACATGATTCCATATGTGTTATTTCATGGTTTTGTTGTCTTCACTATTATTCTACAATGTAGCATTTAGTAAAAATAAAGAAAAATCTATCAATGACTAGGTGTGTACAAACTTTTGACTGGTACTGTATACTTTTTCCTTCCTACTGGTCCCCTGTGGGAATTGAACCCTCACCCTGGCATTGCAGGCACCGTGCTCTACCAACTGAGCCACACATTTTACAGGTGAAGTAACCAAACTGCATCTCCATGCCAATCATTTGATTGAGAGACATTGATTCAGCTTTGATCCAACTTTACTAAACGAGCACCATTGTGAGAAATGATAATCTTCCATTTGTTATAATAATAATAAGCGATGAGTATGACTTTTAGGAGTATGCAACAGATCTTGATGAGATGTAATTTTCAGCGATTGGAGAGCCCTTTGTGGTGCTGAAAGGACAGCTCCAGGATCACGCAATGATGTTAAAGAAGTTGAACCAGCATGTGGTGCTGAAAGATAGCTGAAGGATAGCGCTGTCATTCGGCCAGTTCAGGAACGAACGATAATAATTAGCAATTGGCCCATAGCCTAATAGGCCCACGTCTACATGGTATAGCTACTTTTGGGCTGTAGCCTAATGTAAATACAAATAGAAAATACTTTTTCTACATTTTGTTGTGTTACAAATTGGATTAAAATGGATTTAATTGTCATTTTTTTGCCAACGATCTACACAAAGTACTCTGTACTGTCAAAGTGGAAGAAACAATCTTTTTTTTTACTAATGGAAAATAAAACACTATATCTTGATTATATAAGTATTCAACCCCCTGAGTCAATACATGTTAGAATCACCCATGGCAGAAATTACAACTGTGAGTCTTTCTGGATAAGTCTTTAAGAGCTTTGCATACCTGGATTGTACAATATTTGTCCATTGTCCTTAACATTTTTTATCAAGCTCTGTTAAGCTGGTTGTTGATCATTGCTAGACAGCCATTGTCAAGTCTTACAATAGATTTCCAAATCGATATAAGACAAAACTGTAACTAGGCCAGTCAGGAACATTCAATGTCATCTTGGTTAGCAACTCCAGTGTATATTTGGCCTTTGTGTTTTAGATTATTCCCCTTCTGAAAGGTGAATTTGTCTCCCAGTGTCTGTAGGAAAGCAAACTGATCCAGGTTTTCCTCTAGGATTTTGCCTGTGCTTAGCTCTATTCCGTGTCTTTTTATCCTAAAAAACTATATCATGATACAGCCACCACCATTCTTAAAATTATGAAGTTATGCATTATAAAACTGCACGTTTCTCTCTGCACCATGGCAAAATCAGTTTTCCTACAAACAATTGGAGTTGGGTTGGGGGGACCCCCTGGAGGTCGTTTCCTCCGGGCCCCAAATGAGGCAGTCCGGCCCTGGCCTAATCAGGGATGTTTCTTTTCCTTTCTTAGCACAGGGGAAAATGTGACCTTTTATAAACACATTTCATGCAATTCTTCTACACTTCATGTGACTGGAGACATAAGCAACATATTTTTTAATACGACACAAATTATTAGACTACTCTGCTGACACTGACATACAGATCAGTAAAAATGACCTTGTCTTACATTTAATCATCTAGTCTAGGCCTATGAAAAAGAGAGACAAGCATTTTAAATATGACGTCCATCTAGCCTGAAAGAGGAAATTATTGGCCCCCAAATTTTTTTCCATTGGTACTGATCCAATGATAAAGACATTGAATAAGCACTCACTCACCGGCGATATCGATATGGCTGCTCTTTGCTGGTGCCAATAAGATAGGCTACTGTTTGTTCAATCGGGAGTTGATCATTTTGATAACTAGAGGCAGATTAGCGTCTTTTCTTTGTCTTCTCTTTTCAGCAATAGCCAATCGCTTTCTAAACTCTGTTATTCCTACGAGTGTAGTATTTTGAAATATTAGGAAAGGGAAAGGAGGATACCTAGTGAGTTGTACAACTGAATGTATTCAACATTCACCCAACCCTCTGAATCAGAGGAGAGGCCTATTTAACTGCAACTCAACGATCAGCTATTTGGTAGGCTATTTGCCATACGTGCTGCACTAATTGCGAGCTTAAAACAATCCACAGCAAATGTTTAAAAGAAGCTAATGTTCCTCTGTAGCCAAATCATGCTCTGTAGTGTATTATTTTGTATAGGCACGAGTAATTATATTTCAAGAAAGGCGTGCAGGCTGGCAACTTCTCTCCGAGCGACGCTCCGTATGGTTTACAAGGTTGCCAACCAATATGCTAATCAGCCAATTGCATTTGAATTGAGATTGGAATTTTAGTCTATTTTTTGTAGCCTACTTTTACATTTTTGGTTTGAGCTAGGGTATGGTGACTGCGATTGATCAGCCAAAGTCCATGTCACCTTTTTCAGTGTTTTATTTGTTTTATAAAATACATATTTTTGTGTGTGTTAATTTCAACCAGCCAACCCAAATAAAAAATGGTTGCGCCCATCTGGTATTTGCCAGAATTGCCAGATGGTTAATCCGCCCCTTGATTTAACATGCTATAACATACATTGACCAAGTAGTGAATACAAATCATTACTAAGTAGATTTGCAGGAAATTACTTTTAAAACAGTCATAAAATAACGCTTTTGGTGTGGTGTATTAACGCATCTCAATAAACTATAACCTAAATGCATTATTACCTCCACTTGGCCCAATTCATATTTCCAATTGCTCACCCTGACATACCAAGTTATGTAGGCTAAATATCCCAAGCAGACCTACAGCAACTTTCAGAAAGAGTCAGGCTCCTTGGGCTTTGCGGTGGCCACTCTGGTTTGGGTGTCCTCGGCAGAACGGTGTCGCCATAACCAAGTAGTCACATATTGTTCTGGGTATCTCTGTGCAAAAGGGTTCCGTGGAGATTTATGAACATCAAGGCAGACACACAGGGATTTTTTTCAACATTCTGATTGGCCAAAGGGGTCAAGCCTCCATCGGGCCTCCGCAGTGCACACACATAGCCTATAGTTCTTCATCATTCTCACCACCGCCAGAGATAAGTGTAATGCTCGTCGTGGGTGGAAGAAGAGGAGGACCAATGCGCAGCGTGGTAAGTGTCCATATTGTTTTAATAAGAAACGTGAACACTGAACAAAAACAATAAAATGACAAACGAACAGTCCTGTACGGTGAAGCAAAACACAGAACAGAAAATAATCCCCCACAACACACAATGACAAACAGGCTACCTAAATATGGCTCCCAATCAGAGACAACGACTGACACCTGCCTCTGATTGAGAACCATACTAGGCCCAACACATAGAAATCTAACAACAGAACAAAACATAGAAAAACAACATAGAATGCCCACCCCAACTCACGCCCTGACCAAACTAAAATAAAGACATAAAAAGGAACTAAGGTCAGAACGTGACAAGAAGACAGGGAAGAAACCACCATTTACCTACCTCTAGGCTGCTATACATATTTGGTTAGTCATTCTATCATTTTTAATGTAATAATTGTTGTTGTAATTAAATATAAATAATTTAGAATTTATCAGAATGAATTTTCCAGAAATATACTGAACAAATATATAAACACAACATCCAACAATTCAAAGATTTTTTTCTGAGTTGGAGTTCATATAAGGAAATCAGTGAATTGAAATATATTCATTAGGCCTAATCTATGGATTTCACATGACTGGGAATACATTTATGAATTTGTTGGTCACAGATACCTTAAAAAAAGGGAGGGGCATGGATCAGAAAACCAGTCTGTGTCTGGTGTGACCAACATTTGCCTAATGCCTTTGCATAGAGATGATCAGGCTGTTGATTGTGGCCTGTGGAATGTTGTCCCACTCCTCTTCAATGGCTTTGTGAAGTTTTAAAATTATTATAATTTTTTTTTTCACCTTTATTTAACCAGGTAGGGCAGTTGAGAACAAGTTCTCATTTACAACTGCGACCTGGCCAAGATAAAGCAAAGCAAAGCAGTGCAACAAAAACAACAACACAGAGTTACACATGGGATAAACAAAAGTACAGTCAAAAACACAATAGAAAAGTCTGTATACAGTGTGTGCAAATGAAGTAAGGAAGTAAGCCAATAAATAGGCTATAGTAGCGAAGTAATTACAATTTAGCAATTAACACTGGAGTGATAGATGTGCAGATGAGGATGTGCAAGTAGAAATACTGGTGTGAGTGGGCCTCCTGGGTGGTGCAGTGGTCTAGGGCACTGCATCGCAGCGCTAGCTGCGCCACCAGAGACTCTGGGTTCGCGCCCAGGTTCTGTCGCAGCTGGCCGCGACCGGGAGGTCCGTGGGGTGACGCACAATTGGCCTAGCGTCGTCCGGGTTAGGGAGGGTTTGGCCGGTAGGGATATCCTTGTCTCATCGTGCACCAGCGACTCCTGTGGCGGGCCGGGCGCAGTGCGCGCTAACCAAGGGATAAGGCTGCACGATGTTTCCTCTGACACATTGGTGCGGCTGGCTTCCGGGTTGGAGGCGCGCTGTGTTAAGAAGCAGTGCGGCTTGGTTGGGTTGTGTTTCGGAGGACGCATGGCTTTCGACCTTTGTCTCTCCCGAGCCCGTACGGGAGTTGTAGCGATGAGACAAGATACTAATTACTAGCAATTGGATACCATGAAAATTGGGGAGAAAAGGGGGTAAAAAAAATAGAAAAAAAGAAAAGAAATACTGGTGTGCAAAAGAGCAGAAAAACAAAAAGAAATATGGGGAGGGGGTAGGTAGTTGGTTGGATAGGCTATTTACGGATAGGCTGTGTACAGCTGCAGCGATCGGTAAGCTGCTCTGACAGCTGATGCTTAAAGTTAGTGAGGGAGATATAAGTCTCCAACTTCAGTAATTTTTGCAATTCGTTCCAGTCATTGGCAGCAGAGAACTGGAAGGAAAGGCGGCCAAATGAGGTGTTGGCTTTAGGGATGACCAGTGAGATATAGTATCTGCTGGAGCGCGTGCGGGTGGGTGTTGTTATCGTGACCAGTGAGCTGAGGTAAGGTAGAGCTTTACCTAGCAAAGACTTATAGATGGCCTGGAGCCAGTGGGTTTGGGGCTTTGGTGTCAAAACGGATGGCACTGTGATAGACTGCATCCAATCTGCTGAGTAGAGTGTTGGAGGCTATTTTGTAAATGACATCGCTGAAGTCAAGGATCGGTAGAATAGTCAGTTTTACGAGGGTATGTTTGGCAGCATGAGTGAAGGTTTTGTGGCAAAATAGGAAGCCGATTTGAGATTTAATATTGGATTGGAGATGCTTAATATGAGACTGGAAGGAGAGTTTACAGTCTAGCCAGACACCTAGGTATTTATAGTTGTCCACATATTCTAAGTCAGAACCGTCCAGAGTAGTGATGATAGTCGGGCGGGTAGGTGCGGGCAGTGATCGGTTTAAGAGCATGCATTTCGTTTTACTAGCAGAAGGAGTGTTGTATGGCGTTGAAGCTCATTTGGAGGTTTGATAACACAGTGTCCAAAGAAGGGTCAGATGTCTACAGAATGGTGTCGTCTGCGTAAAGGTGGATCAGAGAATCACCCACAGCAAGAGCGACATCATCGATGTATACAGAGAAAGGGTCGGCCTGAGATTTGAACCCTGTGGCACCCCCATAGAGACTGCCAGCAGTCCGGACAACAGGCCCTCCGATTTGACACACAGAACTCTATCTGAGAAGTAGTTAGTGAACCAGGCGAGGAAATCATTTGAGAAAAACCAAGGCTGTTGAGTCTGCCGATATGAATGTGGTGATTGACAGAATCAAAAGCCTTGACCAGGTCGATGAAGAAGGCTGCACATTACTGTCTTTTATCGATGGTGGTTATGATATCTTTTAGGACCTTGAGCGTGGCTGAGGTGCACCCGTGACCAGCTCGGAAACCGGATTGCATAGCGGAGAAGGTACGGGGGGATTCGAAATGGTCTGTGATCTGTTTGTTCACTTGGCTTTCTAAGACTTTAGAAAGTTAGGGCACGATGGATATAGGTCTGTAACAGTTTGGGTCTAGAGTGTCTCCCCGTTTGAAGAGGGGGGATGACCTCGGCCGCTTTCCCATCTTTAGGAATCTCAGATAATACAAAAGAGCAGACTAGTAATAGGGGTTGCAACAATGGCGGTGGATAATTTTAGGAAAAGAGGGTCCAGATTGTCTAGCCCAGCTGTTAAGTAGGGATCCAGAATTTGCAGCTCTTTCAGAACATCAGTTGTCTGGATTTGGGTGAAGGAGAAGCGCGGGGGGGGGGGGGGGGGGGGGGCTTGGGACAGTTGCTACGGGGGGTGCAGAGCTGTTGGCTGGGTTTGGGGTAGCCAGGTGGACAGCATGGCCAGCCGTAGAGAAATGCTTATTGAAATTCTCGATTATCGTGGATTTATCGGTGGTGACAGTGTTTCCTAGCCTCAGTGCAGTGGGCAGCTGGGAGGAGGTGCTCTTATTCTCCATGGACTTTACAGTGTCCTAAAACTTTTTGGAATTAGTGCTGCAGGATGCAAATTTCTGTTTGAAAAAGCTAGCCTTTGCTTTCCTAACTGACTATGTATATTGGTTCAATTTGATGCTAGTGCAGAACGCCACAGGATGCTTTTGTGCTGGTCAAGGGCAGTCAAGTCTGGAGTGAACCAAGGGTTATATCTGTTCTTAGTTCTACATTCTTTGAAAGGGGCATGCTTATTTAAAATTGTGAGGAAAGCACTTTTAAAGAACAACCATGCATCCTCTACTGACGGGATGAGGTCAATATCCTTCCACCATACCCGGGCCAGGTTGATTAGAAAGGCCTGCTCGCTGAAGTATTTTAGGGAGCATTTGACAGTGATGAGTGGTGGTCACTTGACCGCGGACCCATAACGGACGCAGGTAATGAGGCAGTGATCGCTGAGATCCTGATTGAAAACAGCAGAGGTGTATTTAGAGGGCAAGTATGTCAGGATGATATCTATGAGGGTGCCCATGTTTACGGATTTGAGGTTGTACCTGGTAGTTTCCTTGATAATTGTTGTGAGATTGAGGGCATCTAGCTTAGCTTGTAGGGCGGCAGGGGTGTTAAGCATATCCCAGTTTAGGTCACCTTACAGTACGAACTCTGACGATAGATGGGGGCAATCAATTCACATAGACCTGGATAGTATGATAGAACTCTGCAGCCTATCTCTACAGTAGATTGCAACTCCGCCCCCTTTAGCAGTTCTATCTTGACTGAAAATGTTGTAATTGGGAATAGAAATGTCAGAATTTTTGGTGGCCTTCCTAAGCCAGGATTCAGACATGGCTAGGACATCACGGTTGGTGGAGTGTGCTAAAGCAGTGAATAAAGAAAACTTAGGGAGGAGGCTTCTGATGTTAACATGCATGAACCCAAGGCTTTTACGGTTACAGAAGTCAACAAATGAGAGCGCCTGGGGACACACAGGGCCTTAGTTAACCTCTACATCACCAGAGGAACAGAGGAGGAGTAGGATGAGGGTACGGCTAATTGCTATAAGAACTGGTCGTCTAGTGCTTTGGGAACAGAGAATAAAAGGAGCAGATTTCTGGGCGTGGTAGGATAGATTCAGGGCATGATGTACAGACAAGGGTATGGTAGGGTGCGAGTACAGTGGAGGTAAACCTTGGCATTGAGTGACGATGAGAGAGGTTGCATCTCTGGAGGCGCCAGATAAGCTAGGTGCGGTCTCGCATGTGTGGGGGGTGGGACAAAGGAGCTATCTGAGGCATGTTGAGCGGGACTAGGGGCTCTGAGGTAAAATAAAATAATGAGAGCTACCCTAAACAACAGTATACAAGGCATATTGACATTGACATTAGAGAGAGGTATAAAGCAATCACAGGTGTTGATTGGGAGAGCTAAGACAACAACAGGTAAGACAACAACGGGTAAACAGCTAAGACAACAACAACAGGTAAATGGTGATGAATGGGCAGAGAGGGTCTGTTAGCTACACACTGAGCCTGAGTTCTAGGCTAAGGCCGACAGATAAACAAAATGAAGTACTGTGTAAATGAACAGTCCAGCAGGCATCAGCTGTGTAGTCGAGTGATCATAGGGTCCAATGAGCAGCAATAGATGAAACAGGTAGCCGTTCGGTAGTCGTTGCTATGCTAGGCAAGCGGGAGACACGGTGTTCAGGAAGCTAGCGGGCCGGGGCAAGCAGATGGGTCTTCACCGACAACCACGACGCCGAGGCTGGTTGAGAGCACATCGGCCGAATTACATCAGCAGACCAGTTCTGATGGATCGGCGGGGCTCCGTGTCGACAAAGGGGTCCAGGCCAGTTGGCAAGAGAGGTATTGTAGTTGGTGTACTTTGTTTGCTAGCCGGGAGATGGGCCTAGCTCGAGGCTAGCTCGAGGCTAACTGGTGCTTGCTTCTGGACAAGGGCGTTAGCCACAATAGCCAATCGGTAGCAGCTAGATAGCTGTGATGATCCGGTTTAATGGTCCAGAGCTTGTGGCAGGAATCCGGTGATGTAGTTGGAAAAAAAGCAGTCAGAAATGCTCAGGACAGATATCGCGCTGTGCAGACTGGCAGGTATTATCTGGGCTATCCGGGTTAAAGTGGCTGGTGTCTGAGCTAAAGGTAAAGACCGCTAGCAGGGGCTAACAATGACTAAATAGTTAGAAGCTAATTAGCTGGCTAGCTTCTGATGGCTAGCTTCTGATGGAGGTTCCAGTTATAAGGTCTAAAACAAATAGCACATTCGTACCACATTGGGTGAGGCAGTTTGCAGGAAGGTATATTTAATTTGAAAATGGAAAAAAGAGATTGAAATATATTGAAATGTATACAAAACCACCCAAAAAACTGAATATTTACACGGGACAAAAAACAAACACGTCTTACTGCTACGCCCTCTTGGACATAAAATGTTACTGGATATTGGCGAGAACTGGAGCACGCTGTCTTACACGTCGATCCAGAGCATCCCAAACATGCTCAATCGGTGATATGTCTGGTGAGTATGTAGGCCATGGAAGAGCTGGGACATTTTCAGCTTCCAGGAATTGTGTACTGATCTTTGCGACATGGGGTCGTGCATTATCATGCTGAAACATGAGGTGATGGCGGCGGATGAATGTCACGACAATGGGCCTCAGGATCTCATCGCGGTATCTCTCTGCATTCAAATTGCATTCGATAAAATGTAATTGTGTTCGTTGTCCGTAACTTATGCCTGCCCATACCATAACCCCAACACCACCATGGGGCACTCAGCAAACCTCTCGCCCACACAACGCCATACACATGGTTTGCTGTTGTGAGGCCTGTTGGACATACTGCCAAATTCTCTAAAACGATGTTGGAGGTGGCTTACGGTAGAGAAATGAACATTAAATAATCTGGCAACAGCTTTGGTGAGAATTCCTGCAGTCAGCATGCCAATTGAAGGCTCCCTCAAAATTTAAGACATCTGTGGCATTGTGTTGTGTGACAAAACTGCAGATTTTAGAGTGGCCCTTTATTGTTCGTAGCACAAGGTGCACCTGTGTAATGATTATGCTATTTCATCAGCTTCTTGATATGCCACACCTGTTAGGTGGATGGATTATCTTGGCAAAGGAAAAATGCTCACTAACAAGGGATGTAAACACATTTGTGCATAACATTTGAGAGAAATACGCTTTTTGTGCATATGAAACATTCCTGGGATCTTTTCTGAGTTTTTCTGTCCATTTGAAATGGCAACCTTTGTCTGGTTTACATTACATGGCTCAGTGCCATACATTACATACCATGACAACAGAACAGATCTACTGTACGTAGGTTCTAGCAAGTGTAGGTCTATGGTGTGGGTCCCTTGGGAGGTCCCTGTGTCGTTGGGAACTCTCGGCTCTCGTTAGCCACTGCATGACTCCAGTCTTTGATCAGCTCAGCTGACTCTTTTAAGCTCAGCTTAGCACTGGAACAGTCTGGAAAATCTGGGGAGATGGGAGAGAGGGATGGGAAAGAGTTGTGGGTTTGTGGAGAAGAATAGAAAGGTGGGGAGAGGCTCAGAGGTTAGAGTGGCGAGGAAACTAACATGGGGGGGTAGAAGGAGAGATGGGTCTGGTAGGGGTTAAAGATGGAAAGAGGTTTGAGAGGGGAGAGACATAGAGGGAGAGGGGTGGGGGGTCCAGAGGGGTGAGGGAGGGAGAGCAGGATGCGTGCTGGGAAGTGAGAGATGTAGAGGAGATCGAGAGAGAGGTGAGGGGTGAGTTATGATTGGAGGGGTGAGTTATGGTGGGAGGGTGAGGGGTAGAGAGGTGAGGTAGAGGGACGAGGGAACTCATTCACCCATGCTTCCCCATGGTGTACAGTGCACCCACGTGCTCCCGCCCCCCCACCAGTCCAACGGTTAAACTGAAGAAGGATGTGATATGGAAGGTCAGCTACAGAGCGTTTACTAGGATGAGAGAGTTATTCTACGTTAGTAGTAAGGTAAAAACAAAAGGTAAGAATATGGAAACGGTGTGAGTTCCAGATGACGTAGTATTTGCAGCTGTAGTCAGAAAGACCCATACGATAACAGTTTAGAATATTGACCGTACTGTTATGAACTAAAGAAGCCCACTCAATCAGACTTCTCAGACAGGGCAGAACGACAACATTATCAAGACAATCAGGGCTTTGATCAACAACAGAACCTCCAACAACCACTCAAGCCTCACATTGCTGATGATTAGTTAAGTGAGAGGTGCCAAACTAAAGCTCTAGTCCTTCACTTCAGTCGACTAGCTTCATCTCATTGCACTTGTTGCTGCTCTCCACTTTAGTGGAGGGAAACTATGTTGACCTGGTGAATGAACAGAGCCAACAACAGTCTCTTCAGAACTACTTGACTACACTATGCTCTTCTGCTAGCAGAGAGGAGGCCTCCTCAGGACACAATCATACATTATTCATCATGGGCCTCAATTAGGAAACTGTTCATTCAAATGGCTGCTCATCTACTCTACTGTAGGTTGTGTGTTCTGAATTTAAAACATTCTACTCTAGTGTATGGTACTGTAGGTTGTGTGTTCTGAATTTAAAACATTCTACTCTAGTGTATGGTACTGTAGATTCTGTGTTCTGAATATGTTACATTCTACAAGTTAATAACATAACACAAATATATTTAATCTTAAGTAGGGCCAGATTTCCCTGCTGACTACATGGCCATTGCCCTTGTTATAAGAATTTCACAAAGTGCATAGTACATGCTACACTTTGCTTGTAGAAAACAAAACAAAATGTAAACAGCATTAATTAACTGGTTGAACGCTGATACCTACTAGAACTTCAGAGTTGTAGGCCAACCTCAGTATGGGCCATGGTTCAATTACTAGAACAAAACACAAAATCAAATTGTAAAGATAACTCTGTTTTTTACTATCTCTGATAGTGAGTGTGAGATCAGCTAATCCAATCAGAATTACCTCTAACCATAGCAGTTTAACAGCCAATGAGAATGGCCCAGTTGCTAACATACCTCAGGCTAATTTGATAACCTCATCTGTCTATTTATTTTTTTTGTGTGTCATTTATCCATAGTGCCTTACAGGAGCAATTAGGGCCTTGCTCAAGGGCAAGTTTTTTCACTTATTTGGCACAGGGATTTGAACCAGCAACCTTTCAGTTATTGGTCTAAAGCTCTTAAACACTAGGCTACCAGCTGCCTCATTAGCTGGTTTCCTGTTTAGAAGAATACACTGGGAAAACAGCATGCCTCCATCACATTATATATCTATGTTGGCTGGGCAAACAAGCTAACAGTGTGTGACCACATCGCAAGCTTTACTTTAATTGTAATCAGCTGTAGGCCTAAGGGAAAGGCATTAAAAATATTGAACAAGGTGCTGTTGGTATCTTGTTCAACAATTAAATTGTGTTGTGAAATAGTTTGTCTAATAGTATTGTGTTGTTAAATTATTCAACCAATTTCATTGCTCTGTCGTATTGTTCAAACCAATAGCAGTGTTGTTATGTTTCAAAATTCCACAGCTCCTCCTGAGCTGAGCTCTGTTGAAGCCACCTCCCCTTGCTCTTGTTTTTGCTTTCTTTAATCTTTTCCTGTCTTTTAACTCTCTATTTCTACACTTCTCTCCATTTTCTCCCTCAACTGAACTGCTATCTGACCAAAACTCCCCTGAATGTCAGGCAGCTAATTAGCCAGTCGTGAACCTGACCACAGGAACCACAGGCTGGTCACCATGGCAATCCTGGAACCCTGGCAGGTCAGGGGTAGTGAGAGGGGCCAGAGGTATAGAGGAGGAAAGGAAAGAAAGAGCAGAGGGATAGAGGGGAGAGAGAGGAGTGAAAAGGTAGAGATGGGGGCTGATGTAGTTGGAGAGGGGGGAGATGCTAGATGGGTTGGGTTGAACTGGAAAGGGAACGAGTGGGGGGGAGGGAATTGGAGAAGATGGTTTGACAAAGGAGAGGAGAAAATATGGCGTAAAGGTGTGATGAGACAAGAGTGGAAGAGATGGAGAGAAGATGGAGGGAATAAGGGAGGCAGGTAGGGGCAAGATAATTAGGAGAGTGGGGAGATGATAAAGGAGGAAGAGAGGAGAACATATGGATGGAATTCAACAGGGGCCCGATTCCGACCCGAGTTAAGAGTGCATAAATGGAACGTAATTCCCTTTTTATGCACTTTTCTCTCTATGTGTATTCTGACCTTGAACTGCTATTCATTTTGGTTGGCATCAAAAAAATGAAGATGTGGTGGAGGTGTGTGTACAGATACACCGTATTCTGACCTTGACTTAATTCCATAATAATTCCACCCCCTTTATGTGCCAGGAAACCATGAATAAGGTCTAGTGAACCTACCGGTTCCAAGTGGAAAAAGCATCTACTTCATTTTTTACAATATAAATAACACCATTCTCCATGCTCTGTAATTTACAACTTGATAAGAGCTATTGAAAAGAGATGGGTAAATGAGTAATCTGTTTGGATAAGGGAATTGTAAATATAAATGACACTTGTTATAGATATATTTTACCTTCTAATGGCTGGAGACAAATATGAAACCAGTCATATGGCAGCAAACTAAAGCATATCAGCATATCAACCTTCCCCCAGTAAAGTTGAAATGCTGTGCCATTACGCATCATTTCAATTGTATGGCCTTTTAAGTTGGAGGAATGTGTACTCTGGATTGTCTTAATTATAGGCTCCCCTGACTTTCTCTGCTTCCTATTTCTATCATGTTGAATATTAGCCAGTATCAGTGTTGACTGTCAGTAGGCCTAATAACAACACATATTACACTGCTGTAACGGCTGTCTTCGGGTGAAAGAGAGGAGGACCAAAATGCAGCGTGATGATAATCCATATTTTAATAAGGATATTTAAACGACGAACAAAAACAACAAACTGACAGAAGGAACCGAAAACGCTACAGTCCTGAACATGGGAACACAGAACAGATGAACACACGAACATGAACAATCACCCACAAACAAACAGTGAAAACAGGCTACCTTAATATGGTTCCCAATCAGAGACAATGACAAACACCTGCCTCTGATTGAGAACCATATTAGGCCAAACAACAAACCCAACATAGAAACACAAAACATAGAATGCCCACCCAGCTCACGTCCTGACCAACTAAACAAAGACTAAACAAAGGAAATAAGGTCAGGAACGTGACAACTGCTAATTTACTGTTAGTTCTCTTCAGTTGGTATAGACTACATTATCATTCCATTTAATTCCATTGTTTCGTTTACCTTCATTTGCTTCCTCTGTAAACGCTGTCACGGCCATGTGGTTGTTGCTGAGGATCATTAGTAACAGTTGATAATATAAAAATGACATGTAGGCTAATTAAATCGTTATGGAGCGGAGCGCAGGCCAAGCCATGATAGCCTGAAATGTATTCAGCGAGCTCAAGGGAACCATATGCCTGCAAAGTCCATTATGTACCTTGATAAAGTACATCTGAATACCAACTACTGAGAAGTGCGTAAGAAAGGCATAATTTCCTATGTCAGAATCGGGGCCAGGTGAAGAAGGTCAAGAGAATACAGTAAAACTTATTGCGAAATGAATGACCACCTATACTTCAAATAAAAACACAACTAATTTCTGTCATAAAAAGTCAGCCTCCCGCAAAGTCCAATTTTTGGTGTGAACAGAGGGATGATCAGGGGGCCAGGGAAAAGGAAGAAAGAGAGAGTGGGGTGAGAGGGTGTTTGTCCATCCAAAGCTACACACTTCAGTGGCTAGACTCAAATGTGAACATGGGGTAAGAAGAACAAGGAGGGGAGTGTGTGTGTGAGTGAGTCTATGTTTGGGTTGCATCTGATCTTGTGGTCAAGTTAATGACTATCTGGGTGATGAACTCCTCCCCACTGTGAGATCAACCAATCCCCATGGCCCCAGCCTGTCTCAATGACCCCTGAGTCTTTTAATGTTGGTAAGAGGGTGTGTGTGTCTGTGTGTTTGTGTGTGTGTGTGTGTGTGTGGCTATAGAGACAGTGTTTTGTGTGTGGGGGTCTTAGAGATTTTATTTTTTATAATGTTTCCCAGACAGTGTGTAGACCATCTAATTGGTAGTAACAGAGTGTATTGGATTCAAATTAACTATGTTGAATTTAATAACACAATTCCAAAGGGAAACCTTAGTCCTGACATTCAGACGCACACATGTTCTCATGTGCCCAAAAGTCCCAATTCAAATTTAAAGATGCAATCTGCAAACTCTACCGAGACTAAAGCGTTAGACACATAGTACTGGACCTGGTCTCCAATGCGAGATTAGATTAGATATTTCTTTATTGTCTGATTTTCACAGATATTTGCTTTACATGCATGAAAATGCACTGTGATATGGTGAGAGACATGGTATAGGCCAGACATAACATCAAACATTCATGACTAAAATACTCTGTACATCTCTCTCTCTCTCTCTCTCTCTCTCTCTCTCTCTCTCTCTCTCTCTCTCTCAATTGTGCAGGTTTCAATGGGGATGGGAAGACCTTTGGTGGGCCAGCCCATCATTTCTAGAGTGGTTGTCTGGATGTGACATGTCATTTTCACACGCTTGTCAGTTTAATGCTGGTTTATGTGTGTTTGTCAGTTTACGGTGCTGATTTCGAAAAGGGTTCAAACATTTACAGGGTTGACACATACAGCATCTAACATCTGGTAGACCAGACAACAACTAACAACACGGCAAAACAACACACAACAGAATGCAAAGACAACTTTCAGAAATGTGTACTTTTTAATTGCTCCTAGTCATATCATTATAGACTTTCCATAATATTGAACATAAAAAGTCTACTCTCTCTCTCTCTCTCCCTCTCGCTCCCCATCTCTCTTTATTTACCCCCCCCCATCCTGCCGCCTCTCCTTTCCTCCTCCCATTGGTTGTACCTAGAACACTGAAAGAGCCAATCACAGCTCAGCCCTCGGCCCACTCTGTGCCCAGCCTGTCAGGGGCTTTTTGTGTGCATAAACTTTTTCATTTTTTTCTTATTATTTTTCTTATCCATCGTTCAGCCCTCGGAGTGCGGAGCATGCAGAGAGATTGTTGATGAGAGAAAGAGAGAGAGAGAGTAAGGAGAAACCATGCAGTATCTGAGGCAACCCAGTGAGCCCAGTGACCGAGCCTGACAACCTGATCCCCCCGGACAACCAGGGAACAGCAGTCTGGTCAACCCCAAGACCCGGACACACACACATCTCCAACTGGAGAAAGAGAGAGAAAAAGAGGAAAAGAGAGAAAGAGAGTGTAGACCACCAGATGTGTGAGAGAGAGCAGAGAGAAGGAGATGCTCAGAGGGACCGGACAGTGACCAGGAAGGAGACCATAGGAAGAGAGAGAAAGGAGTGCGACCACTGACAGAACACCTGGGGTTGTATTGAAATCTGGATTGTTTGTAAAGTGGTGTTTGACTTTTGGTTCTGTGCTTCTGTTACTCTGAGAGACAACAGGAGTTCTGAGAGAGAGTTCTGTGTTACGTCCTGCCTACAGTACTGCCTCTTTGTGGAAGCACTGCGCTACACGACTGCTACAGGTGTTCTGAAGAGGTCAAAATACTCACCAAAGAGAAGGAGCACAGAAATAGAACAGATACATAGAAAGGAAACATACATTTAGTAAGAAAGAAAAAAATACTTCAGAAAAGCCCAGAAGAACACAGAGGGTAAGAAAGATAATAACAGGTCTAGAGACAGACAGAAACAGATAGACAAAAAGACAGGATGGCGAACTCGGGTTTCCAGTTGCTAGGTTACTTCCTGGCATTGGGTGGTTGGATAGGCATTATCTCCACCACTGTGCTGCCGCAGTGGAAGCAGTCTTCGTACGCGGGTGACGCCATCATCACGGCTGTGGGGCTCTACGAAGGCCTGTGGATGAGCTGTGCCTCACAGAGTACGGGACAGGTGCAGTGCAAGGTGTTTGACTCCATGCTGTCACTGGACGGTGAGTAGGACATCGCAAAGTTCCCTCATCCACTTGCAACCTGTCATAATCTTGCTTTCTATCCTTAACTTGACTTCTATCTTTCCTCTCACTTTCTCTCCAACTCTCTGTCTCAACATTGCATCACTGAACAAATCCTCTCTTTCTCTCTCTCTCACTCTTTTTCTCCCTGTTTCTTTTTTGACTGTTGGCATTCTCTCATTCTCTCGAACTGCCACAGTTTGAATGGGTTGAATGAGAATGTTATTCAGAGCAGTCTTAGATGCCTGTGTGTTATAACACAGTTATAATCTGTCAGTAGAGTTGATCACTATGAGATGCTTTAAAGCTGCTGCCTCTCTTTAAACAATCTGTTTACCCAATTCGCAACATGGGCCATTAACTGTGTTGATTTATAGAGAGTATTTTCTAGTAACAGCATGATCCTATTATCAATTTAACTTATTGTATGATTCAGCAACTAAATGCATAAACACAAGACAAAACAATCTAACTAATCCATCTGTCTGGGACACATTAAAGTCAGGCATAAAGTAATCAGATAAAAAATGCTGCTGTTGACATGTTTAATTAAGAGACAGATGGAGGGAGAGTGGGGGAGAATGAAAGGGAGAGAGAGAGAAAAAGAGATAGAGAGAGAGAGAAAGGGAGAGAGAGAGAGAGTGAGAGAGAGAGAGAGAGAGAGAGAGAGAGAGAGAGAGAGAGAGAAAAAGAAAGAGAGAGTGAGAGAGACAGAGAGAGAGAGAGAGAGAGAGAAAGGGAGAGAGAGAGAGAGAGTGAGAGACAGAGAGAGAGAGCGAGAAAGGGAGAGAGAGAGAGAGAGAGAGAGAGAGAGAAAGGGAGAGAGAGAGAGAAAAAAATAAAGAGAGAGAGAGAGTGAGAGAGACAGAGAGGGAGAGAAAGAGAGAGAGAGAGAGAGAGAGAGAGAGAGAGAGAGGAATGTGGGGTTCAGGCATAAATTATCCCTGAATATGAGGCTCCTGTCATGTCCAAGCTGTTTAGAGTAGACCTACCGACTCATAACTGATGAGAGGTAATTTACATGAATTCACCTGTCTATTGTTTCTACTGATTACCACATTAGAATTACTAATGGAAGGTTACAGGGGGAGGACTTGGTCAGATAATTTGTCTGTAATTCAGGCAAACAATGGTTGTCACCCTTTGGAGTTTTCTGTTTTTCTTTGTGGTTGATTAAGAAACACGGATGCCCAAGTTAATCCCCGTGACGCACACTGCCCCAAAACAACAAACCGAGCATTTTGGTCATGTTTGGCCACTGTGCAATTAATTATGTCAAAACATTTTCTGTGGCTTTCGCTGTGAGGGTGAGCTGGATTTTACATCTCCTTTGGCTCATCGGCGTAATAAAAACAGAGTATTGTCCCTGTGATGAATAGTGGTTGTTTGGAGAAGAAAAGCCCAGTGTTGAGCCATACACCAGAGATATTCTCAGAATGCGCTCTGTCTTCCCCACACACACGCATTGTTCCTCTCTGGCCCTAACACACCCTGTGTGTGTGTGTGTGTGTGTGTGTGTGTGTGTGTGTGTGTGTGTGTGTGTGTGTGTGTGTGTGTGTGTGTGTGTGTGTGTGTGTGTGTGTTTGTGTGTGTGTGTGTGTGTGCGCGTGTGCGCGTGTGCGTGTGTGTTTGTGTGAGTGGACAATGAGCGAGTGTGAGCAAACTGCATCACATACTTTGTTACCTACTCTTGATAAGTTTAACCCGTGTTTCTGCTACTTGTTGCTGTCTTGTCAAGCAAGACATGTTGTGAGGGTAAGTCAGGTAACCAGGCTAAAAGATTATGCTACTGAAATTGATCATTTGGAACGTACTCACTCTATTCCACTGTCGAGTGAACTCAAGGTCTTTCATTCCAAAATCTCTCTCTCTGTTATGGTAAGGTCAAGCTCAGTACTGGTCTTGGATGCAAGGTGTTAGGTGTGTCTCTGTGTGCTCGAGCATGGGTACTGGAGTTTAACGTCTGGTGTGTGTGTGTGTGCTCGAGCATGGGTACTGGAGTTTAACGTCTGGTGTGTGTGTGTGTGCTCGAGCATGGGTACTGGAGTTTAACGTCTGGTGTGTGTATGTGTGTTTGTTAGGCAGTTCCTGCAGGTGTCTTTTATTAATATAGTGTGCTAAATTAACCCTTCTCCTTCACTACACAGCATGAGGAACATGTGATGAGGAATAAATGTTCAGCAGACTGTATTGTTGGAGTGTACCAAAGCACTGCAGCGGAAGCTGATGGACTTTTTCAGCTTCAGCTTTCATAATTAACATATCGAAGGTGTTCTGGGAGACTTATGACAAGGTCTGGACACTAGACTGACAAAAAGAAGGATACTACTCCCTGTGCATACTGTACAGGTCCCGGGGAATCTTGTTTCATTCTAGTCTGAACAGTGGTGCTGAAGGAACAGTTCTTCTTCTACTTGTTGCAGTTTCAGTCTCAGAGGCAGATTCTGCCTGGTATTGGTCACAACCCACCCAAGCTCTCAGTTCTCTGGGCTCTACAGTAATGAAACCTCTGTACTGCACTATACAGTGTACAATACCACACCAGCACTAGTGCTATACAGGGCATAACAGAGTCAAAAGACAATATACAGTGGGGCAAAAAAGTATTTAGTCAGCCACCAATTGTGCAAGTTCTCCCACTTAAAAAGATGAGAGAGTAATTTTCATCATACACTTCAACTATGACAGACAAAATTAGAAAAAAAATCACACTCCAAACTCCGCTATGGCCAAGACCAAAGAACTGTCAAAGGACACCAGAAACAAAATTGTAGACCTGCACCAGGCTG
Organism: Salvelinus namaycush; assembly: GCF_016432855.1. Classification (NCBI taxonomy): domain Eukaryota; kingdom Metazoa; phylum Chordata; class Actinopteri; order Salmoniformes; family Salmonidae; genus Salvelinus; species Salvelinus namaycush. The sequence goes on from NC_052326.1 coordinate 22,996,062, forward strand.
GGAAGACTGAATCTGCAATAGGTAAGCAGCTTGGTTTGAAGAAATCAACTGTGGGAGCAATTATTAGGAAATGGAAGACATACAAGACCACTGATAATCTCCCTCGATCTGGGGCTCCACGCAAGATCTCCCCCCTGGAGTCAAAATGATCACAAGAACGGTGAGCAAAAATCCCAGAAGCACACGGGGGGACCTAGTGAATGACCTGCAGAGAGCTGGGACCAAAGTAACAAAGCCTACCATCAGTAACACACTACGCCGCCAGGGACTCAAATCCTGCAGTGCCAGACGTGTCCCCCTGCTTAAGCCAGTACATGTCCAGGCCCGTCTGAAGTTTGCTAGAGAGCATTTGGATGATCCAGAAGAAGATTGGGAGAATGTCATATGGTCAGATGAAACCAAAATAGAACTTTTTGGTAAAACTCAACTCGTCGTGTTTGGAGGACAAAGAATGCTGAGTTGCATCCAAAGAACACCATACCTACTGTGAAGCATGGGGGTGGAAACATCATGCTTTGGGGCTGTTTTTCTGCAAAGGGACCAGGACGACTGATCCGTGTAAAGGAAAGAATGAATGGGGCCATGTATTGTGAGATTTTGAGTGAAAACCTCCTTCCATCAGCAAGGGCATTGAAGATGAAACGTGGCTGGGTCTTTCAGAATGACAATGATCCCAAACACACCGCCCGGGCAACGAAGGAGTGGCTTCGTAAGAAGCATTTCAAGGTCCTGGAGTGGCCTAGCCACATTTTCTTTCTCATTTTGTCTGTCATAGTTGAAGTGTACCTATGATGAAAATTACAGGCCTCTCTCATCTTTTTAAGTGGGAGAACTTGCACAATTGGTGGCTGACTAAATACTTTTTTGCCCCACTGTAGGTCGATTTTGGCCAACTTTAGAGGTATGCCATATTGCTGCTTCTGAGCATTCTATTCAACCAGTCATGATGAGATCGCTGAGCTGTTATGGGTCAAGATTTTACAGGAGATGCCATGGAATCATGTGATGTCATTTCAGTGACATCATGCTTTTTGGATGACAGAGTAATTGCCAAATTCTCTCTCTTGCTCTGGGACATATGAAGCAAATACATCCAGGTCCACCGTACAGCTAGTTTACTGTGCTACTGTAACATTCGTGTTTTCTTGCCAGGTTTGAGGAACGGGGGATCCCATTGAGGTGAAGATCAAAGATTGTCTTCTCTTTTGACAGCTTAGTGTTAAATACTGCAGTGAGTTCAAGCCGTAGAGCACTCTCTCCTACAGACTTATGAATACACAGACTTTAGCATGGTTGGATATTTAGAATCTCAGGGTAGGATATTGGCATTAAAGATATTTAAAATATTTTCTAGTAAGACATGTGAACTGTTGAGGCATGTTTGGTGGCAACATGGAGGATAGTTTGCTGAACTCTCTATAGCTCTGGATATTACAGTGGAATATCTGACCCCCGGCCCACACATGGTGATGAAATGGTGGATGGTCTGACGCCCCCCCTTTACATCACACCATGCCCCATCGCCAGTTTCCCTGCTGCCCGTTGTGAGGACATCAGTAGAGTTAGTAGCAGCTATGTACTGGCACTCTCTCTCTCTCTCTCTCTCTCTCTCTCTCTCTCTCTCTCTCTCTCTCTCTCTCTCTCTCTCTCTCTCTCTCTCTCTTCTCTCCCTCTATCGTGATCGAGTGTGTTGTTTCTTGTCAACTGGACAGGAGTGCTGATATGACCGTTCGGCGCTATAGATGTAAAATACGCATCTGAAGCTGAAGGCTCACATGACAATCATCATCCACATATCAGTGCCCCTGAACTTAGCTTACACTATTCCACAAAGCCTGTGTCACACTGACATTTACATGAATAGAATGAAGGTAGAGTTGTTGAAACAGTTTTCTGTTTTAGTGGTGGCAAAACCAATGTTACTTATGAAGTCACAAGTGATTTCACAAAGGACAATGTCCATCGTCCACATCCACACACACATCCAGCTTGTGCTTGGCACTGCCAGCCTTGGCATGGGGTAGAGTATAGTGGGAGGAATACACACACACACACACACACACACACACACACACACACACACACACACACACACACACACACACACACACACACACACACACACACACACACACACACACACACACACACACACACACACACACACACACACACACACACACGCACACACACACACACACACACACACACGACTCCTCTGTTAGTCCATTGATCAGAGTGGTGCCCTGTAGGGCCAGCCCAAAATCCCCACACACTTTTAAAAAGGAAAGAATGGATGAAAGAGAAAATAAAAGCTTTTTCTCTCATAAACCATTACAATTGTCCTTCAAACGGATCCTGCCACACATCAATCTACCTTCAAAGCTCGTCTGCCCATCACTAACCTTTCAGATCAGGTTCTGAAGTGTAATTTATTGCCAACTATGAATGTGCAAGTGTGTTTTTCCATCATAAAAGTAGATTATTACTGTACTTAAGTCTGCTGGACAGACTCATTGTTCTCCAGTTGTATTTGATGTACATTTTCTCATACTGTCAGTGTCAGTATTACATTATCCTATGTAGTTCTACTATTCCATTATATTCTATTCTATTCTATAATGTATAGTAATTTAGTCTGCTGTAAAGATGTAGATATGTGTTCATTTGGCTTATGCATGTTGGTTTTGTTGTGTGAGAGAGTTGATCTTATGTTGAGCTGTGAACCTGGATAAAGGCTAGAATAGATTTTAGATCTTGGTGTGAGTATTAATGCTGTGTGAGTCTTGTACCAGTGTTTTCTTCATATTGTGTTAGCCTTGTAGTCTCTTTCAAGGCTGCTGTGTAAGTGTGTGTGTGTTGCAGGCCACAGTGTCTGATTGCGGTGGCGACAGCCCTGTGAAAACAATCCCGCTTTGTGACAAAGCCACACTAATCCCACTGTGTGAACCATGTAAAACAGGCCCTCCTACAGTGTGTGTGTGTATGTGACAGAATATGAGTGTGTATGTTTGTGTGTATGTAATTTCTTCCTACAGAATGTGTCCATAAGTTAATGTGTGTGTGTGTGTGTGTGTGTGTGTGTGTGTGTGTGTGTGTGTGTGTGTGTGTGTGTGTGTGTGTGTGTGTGTGTGTGTGTGTGTGTGTGTGTGTGTGTGTGTGTGTGTGTGTGTGTGTGTAAAGATGTAAAATGTCCCGCCCACTGAGTTATGTGGGCACTGATGTCTGTGTGGGTTATCCATGGAATTCTGAGCAGTGAAACCACTGTGAAGTTATTTGGAAGGATTAAGAGGGACAGTTAAGTCAAACTCTGGACTAAGGCTGCCGTTATTATCCCATTTTGGAACATGGAAGTGGGAAACATAATGAGTTCATAAAGAGAGAGATAGTGAAAGAGAGAGAAAGATAGAGAGAGAGGGAGAGAGCAATAGGGAGATAGAGAGAGAGAAATAAAGAGGTGGATAGAAAGAGAGAGGGAGAAGAAAGAGCCAAAGAAAGGAGAATGTGTGTCTTTGTTGTCTCCAGTTTTGTGTAAAGAAGTTTAATTATGATTTCATTTTGATTTACAATGTGGTGGTTGTAGTATAGTTTTGGTTGGATTCTTTTCCAGTGATGCTTTGCACAGCAATCCCACTGAATACCTTCTATCCTAACGTGGCTTAACTTTCTTCCACTCCCGTTCTGCCCCAACTGAACATCTGATACTGAGAAATCTAGAGCTTCAATACCCATGTATAGATATTCTATATGAATATACCCTGTGTGTAAATATTCTATATGAATATACCCTGTGTGTAAATATTCTATATGAATATACCCTGTGTGTAGATATTCTATATGAATATACCCTGTGTGTAAATATTCTATTTGAATATACCCTGTGTGTAGATATTCTATTTGAATATACCCTGTGTGTAGATATTCTATTTGAATATACCCTGTGTGTAGATATTCTATTTGAATATACCCTGTGTGTAGATGTTCTATTTGAATATACCCTGTGTGTAGATATTCTATTTGAATATACCCTGTGTGTAGATGTTCTATTTGAATATACCCTGTGTGTAAATATTCTATATGAATGTACCCTGTTAGTAGAAATTCTCTGTGAATTTACCATGTGTAGATATTTTAAATATATTTTTCTAATTTTTAGTTTATTTAACTAGGCAAGTCAGTTAAGAAAAAAGTATTATATTCAATGACGGCCTAAGGAATAGTGGGTTAACTGCCTTGTTCAGGGGCAGAACGACAGATTTTTACCTTGTCAGCTCGGGGATTCAATCTTGCAACTTTTCGGTTACTAGTCCAACGCTCTAACCACTCGGCTACCTGCCGCCCTGTGTGTAAATATTCTGTTTGAATATACCATGTGTGTAAATATTCTCTATAAATATACCATGTGTGCAAATATTCTATTTGAATGTAGCCTGTGTGTAGATATTTGTAACGATCGTCGTAATCCTCCTCCTCGGACGAGGAGGAGAGGCGAGAAGGATCAGACCAATATGCAGAGTGGTTAGTGTTCATATTTAATGAAAATAGACAGAACACTTAACATACAAAAACAACAAACGTGACAAACCGCAAACAGTCCCGTGTGGTACATACACAGACACGCGATACAACCACCCACAAAAACCACGTGAATCACCGGCTGCCTAAGTATGATTCTCAATCAGGGACAACGATTGACAGCTGTCTCTGATTGAGAATCATACCCGGCCGAACACAAACAACCCAACAAGAAAATAACACCTCGACAACCCACCCCAACTCACGCCCTGACCAACTAAATAAACACAAGAAAAAGGAAAAAACAGGTCAGGAACGTGACAATATTCTATATGAATATACCCTGTGTGTAGATATTCTATATGGATATATCCTGTGTATAGATATTCTATATTAACATACCCTGTGTGTAGATATTCTATATGAATATACCCTGTGTGTAGATACTCTATATGAATTTACCCTGTGTGTAGATATTCTATATGAATATACCCTGTGTGTAGATATTCTATATGAATATACCCTGTGTGTAGATATTCTATTTGAATATACCCTGTGTGTAGATATTCTATGAATATACCCTGTGTGTAGATATTCTGTGTGTACCATGTCTTCTCTCTGATCTCCATCTCAAGCCGAGTAAAACTGCACTAACAGACCAGACCCTCTTTCTTCCCTCCTTTCTATAATTCCCTTCACCCACTTTCTCCTATTCATCCCCATCTACACCTCCCTTCTATATTCTCCCTCACTGCTCCCTCCCTTTCCACCCCCATGTTTCCCCCCTCTCCTCCTTTTTTCCTCTCACCCCTCCAACCTCTTTCTCCCATCTCTCTGCCTTCAACTACCTTTTTTCCTGTCCTCATCTCCCCGCTCTCTCTCCACAGTGCACATCCAGACGTGTCGTGCTCTTATGGTGGTGTCCGTGCTACTGGGTTTCATAGGAATGATAGTGAGTGTGGTGGGGATGAAGTGCACTAAAGTGGGCGACAACAACCCCATCTCCAAGGGACGCATAGCTGTGTCTGGAGGAGCCCTCTTCCTGCTCGCAGGTGAGATTTCTGCAAGGTGACTGTCATGTGATTAAAGAAACAAACACAATTATGGGGCAAGTAAAAATTTCCAAGGATCACAGCTGGAGAAATGCAGATGTTAGTTGGGTCTTGGGGTCAGAAAGTCTCCAAAACTATGAGCAGACGACACCTATATAACTACAAGTTGTTTCGGAGGGTTGCCATAAAAAAGCCTTTGCTGTCATCAAGCAACAAACTCAAGCGCCTACAGTTTGCCAAATGTTACTGGAACTTTCAATGGGACCAGGTTCTATGGTCAGATGAAACCAAATAGAGCTTTTTGGAAACAAACACCAGAGGTGGGTTTGGTGTAGACAGAAAGATAGCCATACAGAAAAGTACCTCATCCCCACTGTGAAGTATGGTGGTGGATCTTTGATGTTGTGGGGCTGTTTTTCTTCCAAAGGCCCTGGACAACTTGTTAGGATACATGGTGTCATGGACTCCATCAAGTACCAGCAGATATTAAATCAAAATCTCTGCTAGGAAGCTTAAACGGGGCCGTGGTTGGATCTTCCAGCAGGACAATGATCCAAAGCACACCTTAAAATCAATACAAAAATGGTTCACTGACGACAGAATCAAGGTTTTGCCATGGCCATCCCAGTCCCCTGACCTAAACCCCATAGAAACCATGTGGGAAGAGCTGAAGAGGAGAGTCCACAAGCGTGGACCTTGGAATCTGAAGGATCTGGAGAGATTCTGTATGGAGGAATGTTCTCAGATCCCTTGCAATGTGTTCTCCAACCTTGTTAGGCATTACAGGAGAAGACTCCGAGCTGTTATCTTGGCAAAGGGAGGTTGCACAAAGTATTGAATGAAGCAGTGCCCATAATTGTGGCACACATATATTTGAGAAAAATATTTGTTTTATGATAAGAATGTATTATTTCCTTCAATTATTTGTCTTCAATTAAAGGTTAGATTTTTGTGAATATTTTGAATGAAAGACCAAGAGGATGAACAATACAGATTTTTTTTTCACAGCCCGTTTTGCTCATATTTACCCAGGGGGACAATATTAGTGGAGGGCACTGTAAACTCCTTTACAGCTTAAAAAGCTATTAGAAAATGTATACAGGTAAAGTACCACGCTTCAAATGTAAGGTTCAGGCACTACAGTGATTTATAATCTCAATTACAGGTAACTGCCCAAACAAAGGAAACACCTGAGTAAATGAGGGATAAAAAGTATATTGAAAGCAGGTGCTTCCACAGAGGTATGGATCCTGAGTTAATTAAGCAATTAACATCTCATCATGCTTGGGGCCATGTATAAAAATGCCCAGTTGCCAATATTTTGGCTACCATGGCCAGAAGAAGATAACAAATTGACTTTGAAAAAGGGGTTTCAATGGATCATAGAGGGTGTGTGTGTGTCTCAGTCAGCAGATCTCAACCCAATTGAACACTTATGGGAGATTCTGGAGTGACGCCTGAGACAACGTTTTCCACCACCATCATCAAAACACCAAATTATGGAATTTCTCATGGAGAATGGTGTCGCATCCCTACAACTAAGTTCAGGAAACATGTAGAATCTATGCCAAGGCGCATTGCAGCTGTTCTGGCTCGTGGTGGTCCAACGCCCTATTAAGACACTTGGTGTTTCCTTTAGTTTTGGCAGTTAACAGTAGGTTGTTATCTCTCTATATTCAATGGTGTTTACTCTTTTACTGTTGGAGTATATTCATTTCTTGCATTCCTTTGACAGAATTCTCACACCAGGGGCTTTCTGGGTAATTAGGGTCCCAGCTGTAAACAGGAATGGTGATTTTGGACAGATAAGCTCCCCTGACCTCAGAGATAACTATGAGCTTGAGAGAGATAGAAAAACAACCTCAGAGTCATTACACATAGTGTTTCACTGCTATGTGTGTGTGTGTGTGTGTGTGTGTGTGTGTGTGTGTGTGTGTGTGTGTGTGTGCTTCCATGTGTGTATCCTTGTTCAGTGTCATAATTTGATGTTGTCGCCTCCATCCTCCCCCTCTCTCTCTCTCTCTCTCTCTCCCTGTCTCTGCAGGTCTGTGCACGATGGTGTCTGTGTCCTGGTATGCCACTCAGGTGTCCTATCAGTTCTTCAACCCAAACACGCCAATCAATGCCAGGTAACCCTATCACACTGGTCACACACTGTATCTACCACTCAGTTAATCTCTGATACAGATATCATGTCTATAACACTGTAAAGACCGATATTGAAGACACATTTGACAATTTCCGCCTCAGGTATGAGTTTGGGTCTGCCCTGTTCGTGGGATGGGCGGCAGCTAGCTTGACTGTTTTGGGCGGATCCTTCCTGTGTTGCTCCTGCTCCAATGAGGAGAGGCGAGGGCAGCAGTACTACCGCCAATCACAACCATCCACAGCCAGGGAGTATGTGTAAACCCCGCACACCTCCCAGCAGCCACACAAACAGAGAGCAGAGGCCACTCTTTGCTCCTCACCCTTTTTCCTTTTACTCATACGTAAAGCTTACAAACACTTGCACACACACGCACACAGTCTCCACCAAGTATCGTTTACATTTTAGAAACCCTTAAGAATTCGGATGACATTTATTCTATAGAACATATTGTTGAGCGGAAAACTTTTATATTTTATTGCAATACATGTCATTGACAGGATGGTGATCTTGCTCAATTAACCTTTTAAACATTTTATGTGAATAAAATCTGTCATGTGGCTTAAAAGACATTATACCATAGCATTGTTGAATCCTCTTTTCTGATTGGCTTGAATGGGATTCTAGAGCATGCATTATTTCCCTATAATGCACGGTATATTTGCACGGTAGAATTCAATGGCTATAGCTCATTTTTACATGTTTTATTTGACCTGCTTTTGAAAGCAAAAGTCGAATTGAAAACAGTATTGGTATTGTTGAATTACATTTTTATAATAGCAAGCTAGGACTGATGGTTTGGTTAGCTAAACTAGCAAGTCTGTTTGTTTGGTTAACACAGCAACTACAGTCACTATCTAGTAAACTTGCTAGCTACTTCCGTAGATGTTGAACACATTTCTAGTGGTAAATGTGTTAAATTATAGCCATGGTATAAAAGGCATAATCAACTCGGGGCTCTATGTGTTCTCTGGAAAATAATGCACCTCCGTGGAAGGTCAGTTCCACTCCGCTTGCGCATCATTCATTATTTTCCATAGAATTCCATATTCCCTCGTTGATTATCCCTTACTTAAACATTATTTAACGTATACTGGACGTTTGTCTTTATAACAGACAGCCTCCTGAATTTGACCGTAAGATACAGTTGATAATTCAGTTTTTGCACTTTAATAAACGTGAATAAAAAAACTGTTTGTAAAACAGTCTTCCTCTATGCAAACTAAAACCAAACCAAGAAAGTAATGCCAAAGTAAGTTACTGTGTAGAGGAGGCATAGGTAATGCCTAAAGGTAAATTGTGGGACAAATATGATCAAAGAAAAAATACAAAAAAAATACAGTTTTGTCTTTTCGTGGCTTTGGTTAGCATGTCCTATGCTTCCTGGTTGGAGCTGTGTGTATGTGTGTGTTGCGTTGTGGCCTTTAACACTTAAACATTCCAGTCGAATGTAGTTGATGACATTATATAAAGAGCTAACGTTCTGATTTGAATTGAAATCAGTTTCCACAAAATGATTCCTCTGAACATCTTATGAGGTCATCAGTTCGAATCAGATGTAAAGAAAAGGTAGAATATGTTGTGAGCTAACAGAAATGTTATTTTAACGAGAGCGAGATGGCCATTATTGTATGCCTTAACATCATGCTTCATTCGTTAACACATCCAAGTGTACACAATACCGATCATCCACATGTTATATATCTCAGAGAATGAATGGGGTAAGGACCACTGACTGATCTCTTATAAAACCCCACTGTTATAAAAAAAACATAGATTCAGTTAAACTCATGGGTTTATTATTCTGGTGTTCTATAGACAAACAACTCTTAAAGGAAACCTTCATTTTCAATGGACATTCAAGGTCCATTTTATACAATTCTATTCTATGCTACTAAATACCATCATGTCCATCTAGCCACCTGAATTGAAAGTATACAAATCAAATCAAGTTTATTTTATATAGCCCTTCGTACATCAGCTAATATCTCGAAGTGCTGTACAGAAACCCAGCCTAAAACCCCAAACAGCAAGAAATGCAGGTGTAGAAGCACGGTGGCTAGGAAAAACTCCCTAGAAAGGCCAAAACCTAGGAAGAAACCTAGAGAGGAACCAGGCTATGAGGGGTGGCCAGTCCTCTTCTGGCTGTGCCGGGTGGAGATTATAACAGAACATGGCCAAGATGTTCAAAATGTTCATAAATGACAAGCATGGTCAAATAATAATCAGGAATAAATGTCAGTTGGCTTTTCATAGCCGATCATTAAGAGTTGAAAACAGCAGGTCTGGGACAGGTAGGGGTTCCATAACCGCAGGCAGAACAGTTGAAACTGGAACAGCAGCAAGGCCAGGTGGACTGGGGACAGCAAGGAGTCATCATGCCCGGTAGTCCTGACGTATGGTCCTAGGGCTCAGGTCCTCCGAGAGAGAGAAAGAAAGAGAGAAGGAGAGAATTAGAGAGAGCCAAGATGTTCAAAATGTTCATAAATGACGAGCATGGTCAAATAATAATCAGGAATAAATGTCAGTTGGCTTTTCATAGCCGATCATTAAGACTTGAAAACAGCAGGTCTGGGACAGGTAGGGGTTCCATAACCGCAGACAGAACAGTTGAAACTGGAACAGCAGCAAGGCCAGGTGGACTGGGGACAGCAAGGAGTCATCATGCCCGGTAGTCCTGACGTATGGTCCTAGGGCTCAGGTCCTCCGAGAGAGAGAAAGAAAGAGAGAAGGAGAGAATTAGAGAGAGCATACTTAAATTCACACAGGCCACTGGATAAGACAGGAGAAGTACTCCAGATATAACCAACTGACCCTAGCCCCCCGACACAAACTACTGCAGCATAAATACTGGAGGCTGAGACAGGAGGGGTCAGGAGACACTGTGGCCCCATCCGATGATACCCCCGGACAGGGCCGGAAAGTATACAGAAATGATCTGCTACTGTAAAAGCCAGTTATGATAAGATAAGATAATTAGCTATGGTCAATGTGATATCAAGCTACTTTTTGGGCAGTTCCGTTAGTTTTGTTGTATTTATTCTGGATTAAAAAAATAAATTCTGATGCTAATAATTAATGCAAGGCAACTACTCAGGCCATCTAGACCCCCTGAACGCCAACTCAACCTACACATTTCTCTGCTTCAATCCACAACCCAATACTCCTGACTCTTTATCATGGCTCTTCAACATACATTAACTTGGGTGAAAAGGCTGGTTCATCGGACTTCCGATAACAGAACCATTTCACTTTTCTAAGAACCGTTCAATGCCCCCCGTTTTCTGGTTGTTTGGCCCCTCTTCTTGGTAAAGCCTTTGTGTATGGAGTGTTCCATTGTACTCAGAATGTGGGTACACAGGTCTTGAAGGACCTCCTCCACTTCTGCTAAAACCATTATGAGCCCATCTTCAGCAGATGTCCGCTAAGAGTCATTACCAAAGGACAAACGTGACCAAACTACCTAAAAGCCCACTTCAAAAATAATATAATTAAATATTTATGTGCGTACCTATGGTAGGTCTAACTGATGTGAAACACATGTACTACGCTAGTTTATTGACCAGGACTTTTAATTATTTATATTGCTTTTATAAACAGTATGTTTATGTGTCTTCAAAATAAGCAATAAAATGTTGAACAACCACCAACAACATTTTCCAGAAAAGTTATTCTTTTTAAGACCTCCCCTCCCAAAGTACTATTACTGTGTGCCTCAAGTGACTAGGTATATCAACAATAATGTAAGATATACTAGCTGTCAAATAAGATTCTGGTTCCAACACGACCAAACTGGTTCCAAACAAAACAAAACAAAACCAACCATCATAAACCCAACAGATTCGGACATCATATCAGATCTATTCCATGCCATAGAACACATGACGTAACAAATGATCTGTGTGCTGTGACTGACGAGCTTCCGCTAACTTCTCCATCATTAATCCTCCAATGCTTAATTTAGCAACAACATGCTTTCACTTTCAAAAACACTGCATGAGCACCTAGAATCAACCATCTTCACTCATTAACCACAGAGCTAATGAAAGCCTGGCTAGCACCTCTTTTTATTCTTCCTTATCTTGCATGTAGCATCAAGCACTCATTCACTCACTAACACCAGAGAGCTAGCTGCCTGTAACGATGAATCAGTGAGTTTTTGATGTGTCTCTCTCTCCCCTCTCGTCTCCTCTCCTCTAATGCTGTTCTTCTCTGCCTGTCTTCTTCTCTTCCCTAATTCAGGGCAGAGTTGTTGAGTGAGACTAGTTTCCCTGACTGACCACCCCCTGCCTTTTTTCGAGGACTGTCCAAGTTACGCTCACTGTTTCCCCTTTCCCTGTTCCTTCCTAGATTCAAAATGTGGACCCTTGTCTCTCCGCTATAGCATATGTCGCACCCCTCTCCCTCCCTCCCACCAACCCCACACTCCCTTCCTTAATGTCTGCACCTTATCTGTCTCTGATATTAACTTATCGGTCAACAAAATTTCCACCACACCTTTAAGAGCTTGTCACTCCCCTTTCCCCCACCCCCTTGAGGTTGTTTGTAAATACGGACTCTGAAAGGAGAAGTATGGTTGGGTGGTTAGACCCTCCCCTTTCAGACTCGATGGGCGGCATTACTGTATTTCATCCTGTGAACCCTTTACTAGAAACTCCATTATGTCCATTTATCGTTTATTTACTGAACTTTAACTGTATGAGTAAGATTTGTCGTGTCATGTTTTGTTGATTTCTGCTTCACTGATATCCTATGATTTCTGGGTTTGTAGAAATGTGCCTTTTGGTTTGGTTCTCTGAGAATACAAGTGTACATTTACTGAAACATGTTTTTTTCTTTTAAATTGCAGACCAAATGTTAAAAGTTCCCCACCAGAGAAAAAGGAGGAATACTTATAGTTTGGGCGACTCCTTTGGCCCCACGATGTGTTAGATTGTTGGCAAAAGGCAAGACACTGTCTAACAGAAACAGACAAGACACTGTCTCAATGAAAACAAAAGTAGACAAGACACTCTATAGGAAACACACTCTCAGAATGTAACAAAATAAACTCAGAATACACTTTTGAAGTAATACATCTCCAGACCAACCCAAATGGGTAACTAGTATTTTATCATTCTTAAAGATGCCCATGTGTTAAATGTTTAAATGTATTTTAGAATCTGTTTTGTACACAAGCAATATTGAAGGGTTTTTCTATAGTAGAGTGTTGTTACAGCAATATGCACAGGTATTGTCCGTGCTCACCTATGACAAATAACTGTTATTTGGATAATTGAGAGAGTGAACCTGAATCTGTACTACTACACAGAAGTGCCCAGGTGCATATACCACCACCTCCAGCCTTTCTGCTACATATATGCTCTACTGCAGTGCCTTATAATATGTGTCTGTGTGTATGTTTTTGACTGTTATACACGGCTTCCACAGTGTCACATCCTATATGGATGATGCACCCGTATTGTACCCGTATTGTAAAACATATCCGTGCCCGTCTTTTTCTCTTGCATTAAATGAACCATTCAGACAAACTGTTGCATGCAGTTCTATCTCGGAACATAGATGTTTACTGTACTGTAGCTAGTATACCACTTAAAAAACAACAGAAAGACAGATTTGTAAATCACCCTAACTGATGAAAGCGAAGGCACACCTTGTCAAAGCTGTGAGCCTGTTCGGAAGTAGTACATGTACTGTATCCCGGATTGAGGATATTATACCTGCATTCTGTTTAGTTAAGTGCCAATATGATTTAGTGTGGATGGAAGAGATGTTTTGTTATTGACTATGGAGGATGTTCTGTACTCCAGGTGCTGAAAGCACTGTCTCCTGTACAGGCCCTGTGTTTGCGGAATGTAATCAGGTCAAACATGTTTTTCTGTTGTATACATTTATTTACCATATATTTTCTTGATCTAATATTCACTATTATTATTTTACTGTATGTATCATCTCATTTATAGTATACTCCTGTCTGTTTCTTTTAGAATAAAGTAAACGGATAAAAACATTGTGTTCATGCTTTCTTAAAGATACATATTTACCATCACACACACACACACACACACACACACACACACACACACACACACACACACACACACACACACACACACACACACACACACACACACACACACACACACACACACACACACACACACACACACACACACACACACACAGAGTAATATGAGTCAGGTGTGTGGGCAGAACAAGGCCTCTTCCTGGGGTTCAGATATGATTTCACACCTCCTTACCCCTCCTTTTCAACCTCCCTCTCTTTCACCTCTCCCCCCTTTCTCTCTTCCACCCCAAATACCTCTCCTGCTCCCCGTCGTTCAGTAATTGCAGATGGTGGAATTCCAGTTCTGCTTCAATAGGTCTTCTGTATTCTCAGAGTCATTATCAGTTAACATGCACAACCACCACCACCATATACACTACATTACCAAAAGGATGTGGACACCTGCTCGTCCAACATCTCATTCCAAAATCATGGGCATTACAGTTTTTTCCAACTGCTTACACACAAAACCTTTTCATGTCACACGATTTTTGAAACCTCTCACTCAAAGTGCAAAACTACACACCAAATATCCAAAACCATAAGCTATTTCTCAGCCTTTGACTCAGTTGTCAATTGCATAAAACACTTTTTTCAAAACACTACACACAATTCTCTACCTAAAACACAGAAATCTAACAGGAGTGACTTGCTTTCCTTTTCCAAACACAACCAATCAAAATGCTACACTTATTCACCAGGTCACACACACACTCCTCACATGTGCAAACACTAATAGCTTAACTGATCACTAACCAATCACTGCTTTACTGTAGTATAGGCCTATAAATAGATCAAAGGTCAGATTACCTGTTTTGAACAATGGATGCCAACAATGGACAGAGAGCAAGAGGAGTAGGAGGGAGAGGAAGAGGAAGAAGAGGACGAGGGCAAAGAAGAGAAGGAAGGAGGGCCATCTCTGATGAGATTAGGGCAACACTTGTTGATCATGTGATCAACCACGGTTTGACCATGAGAGAGGCTGGACTGAGAGTCCAGCCCAACTTGAGTCGATTTACAGTGGCGTCCATAATTCGAACCTTCAGAAATGAGAACAGGTATGCAACTATCTAATGACTATTTTAGCATTACAGTAATGTACTGTAAAATACGTATGACTGCATAGTATTGCATAAACATTTGTAACTCTAAGCCATCCATTTACTGCACTGCATTAAATGAATGAGGTTGGTTATCATGCTGTACTACATTTTTTTGTACATTGTTTACAGTTCCTATGCTGAACACATACTCTGTTTGAATTCTGTACAGAGTGGAAAGGCAAAGACATCATGGAGGATGAGGACGCTTGTTTACAGATGTACAAGAGACTGCAATTATAAATATGGTTTTGGCCAACAATGCAATTAGGATTCGAGAGATAAGAGAGCATATCTTGAATAATGACACCATATTTAACAACATCAATGCTGTAAGCCTGTCGACCTTACAACGCATCCTCCAACGGCACCGAGTGACGATGAAACAACTTTACAAGGTGCCATTTGAGAGAAACTCTGACAGAGTCAAGAATATGCGACATGACTTTGTAGAGGTATGTATGCAACACTAATTCCAGTACTTCAGACATACCATATTTACTCATCTGTATATCCTTTTTGTCTGTTACAGAGAGTATTGGAGCTGGATGCCCATGTAATTCGCCATGAATTTATTTATGTGGATGAGGTTGGCTTCAACCTCACCAAAACCAGGCGCCGCGGAAGAAATGTAATAGGACAGAGGGCAATTACCAATGTCCCTGGACAGCGTGGGGGTAATATAACTATGTGTGCTGCCATCACTCAAAACGGGGTCCTCCATCACAATGCCACACTGGGTCCGTACAACACCGGCCATATGCTCACTTGTCTGGATGCAATTTACACAATGCTTGTCCCTGATCCAGATCAGGAGCCTGCTAGATTTGTGGTTTTATGGGACAATGTTAGTTTTCACCGGGCTGTTCTGGTCCAAAACTGGTTTGCCACCCATCCACAATTTGTAGTTTTGTACCTACCCCGATATTCACCTTTTTTAAATCCCATAGAGCAATTCTTCTCAGCCTGGCGCTGGAAAGTGTATGATCGCCAACCCTATGCCTGCATGCCACTTCTCCAGGCAATGGAGGACGCATGTGGGGACATAGAGGTTGCCTCTGTCCAAGGTTGGATACGCCATGCTAGGAGATACTTCCCTCGATGTTTGGCAAGAGAAAACGTATCTTGTGATGTGGACGAAGTATTGTGGCCAGACCCAGGCCGGAGAAGAGATGAAGCGTAGCTTAGCACTGGTGACTGCCCCCCTTACCAATTCCTGGACTGCCCCCCCCCCCGGGACCCCACACACACAATTGTATTCTTTACAGTATTCTAAAGAATATACTTTTGGTTTACATATGTTTATGGTTTTGTTGTATGCTACTGTATACAACAGTAATGTTTGGCCTAATAAATATTTTCTGTTTCTACATTGCATTGGTGTTTACAGTGTACTTGTTACCCCTCTCAGCAGATTACTTTCACTGTAGAACATTGTATTGAAATGTAGATATAAGCCTATGAAAGACCAAAGAGCTTTAGATTTAGAACAACAGTGTTTACATGGTATATCCAAAAATGTACTATTATGAAAGCAGTGTTTGCCATTTGATGCAAATGCTTCATTCTGACATGTGTTTATGGCATTTTGAATGCAGTGTTACATTTTGAAGGAGATGTGAGGCATTTTGCATTTTGTGTGTGCAGTTTTGGGAATTGTGTGTAGAGTTTTGAAAAAAGTGTACAGTTTTGAAAACGTGTGTAAGCAGTTGGAAAAAACTGTAATATAGAGCTGGTTTCCCCTTTGCTGCTATAACAGCCTCCAACCTTTTGGGAAGGCTTTCTACTAGATGTTGGAGCATTGCTATCTCAAGGCCATCAGACTGTTAAACAGCGATCGCTAGAACATTAGAGGCTGCTGCCTATAGGCATAGACTAGAAATCACTTGCCACTTTAAGGAATGGAACACTAGTCACTTTAATAATGTTTACATATCTGGCATTACTCATCTCATATGTATATACTGTTTTCTATACTATTCTACGGGATCTCATTCACTTAACAATGTTTACATATCTTGCATTACTCATCTCATATGTATATACTGTATTCTATACTATACGACTGTATCTTAGTCCGTTCCGCTCTGACATCGCTCGTCCGTATGTATATAGTCTTAATTCATTCCTACTAAGATTTGTGTGTATTGGGTATATGTCGTGTAATTTGTTAGATATTACTTGTTAGATATTACTGCACCGTCGGAGCTAGAAGCACAAGCATTTAACTACATCCACAATAACATCTTCTAATCACGTGTATGAGATCAATAAAATGTGATTTGACTTGCTTCCATTCAGCCACAAGAGCATTAGTGAAATCTGGCACTAATGTCGGGCGATTAGGCATGGCTCGCAGTCGGCGTTACAATTAATCCTAAAGGTGTTCGATGGGGGTGAGGTCGGAGCCCTGTGCAGGTCAGTCAAGTTCTTCCACATCGATCTCGACAAACCATTTCTGTATGGACCTCACTTTGTGCATGGGGGCATTGACATGCTGAAACAGGAAAGGGCCTTCCCCAAGCTGTTGCCACAAAGTTGGAAGCACAGATTTGTCTAGAATGTCATTGTATGCTGTAGCATTAAGATTTCCCTTCAATGGAACTAAGGGGCCTAGCCCGAACCATGAAAAACAGCCCCAGACCATTATTCCTCCTCCACCAAACTTTACAGTTGGCACTATGCATTGGGGCAGGTAGCGTTCTCCTGGCATCCGCCAAACCCAGATTCGTCCATCGGACTGCCAGATGGTGAAGCATGATTAATCACTCCAGAGAACACATTTCCACTGATCTAGAGTCCATTGGCGGTGAGCTTTACACCACTCCAGCCAACGCTTGGTATTGCGTATGGAAACCTATTTCATGAAGCTCCCGATGAACAGTTATTGTGCTGACATTGCTTCCAGAGGCAGTTTGGAACTCAGCAGTGAGTGTTGCAACCGAGGAAAGACAATTTTTACATGCTACGCGCTTCAGCACTCGGCGGTTCAATTCGGTGAACTTGTGTGGTCTACCACTTCGCGGCTGAGCCGTTGTTGGTCCTAGACGTATCCACTATGGAGATGGAGATTTTATGGCTGTGTGCTCGATTTTACACACCTGTCAGCAACGGATGTGGCTGAAACAGCTCAATCCACTAATTTGAAGGGGTTTCTACATACAGTTGAAGTCGGAAGTTTACATACACCTTAGCCAAATACATTTAAACTCAGTTTTTCACAATTCCTGACATTTAATACAAGTAAAAATTCCCTGTCTTAGGTCAGTTAGGATCACCACTTTATTTTAGGAATGTGAAATGTCAGAATAATAGTAGAGAGAATGATTTATTTCAGCTTTTATTTCTTTCATCACATTCCCAGTGGGTCAGAAGTTTACATACACTCAATTAGTATTTGGTAGCATTGCCTTGTGACTTGTGTCAGGCACAAAGTAGATGTCCTAACCGACTTGACAACACTAAAGTTTGTTAACAAGAAATGTGTGGAGGGGTTGAAAAACGAGTTTTAATGACTCCAACCTATGTAAACTTCTGACTTCAACTGTACATTGCCTTCGGAAGGTATTTAGACCTCTTGACTTTTTTCACATTTTGTTACGTTACAGCTTTATTCTAAAATTGATTAAATTGTTTTATTTCCTCATCAAACTACACACAATACCCCATAATGACGACGTAAAAACATGGTTTTAGACATTTTTGCTAATTTATTAAAAAATTTAAAAACTGAAATATCACATTTACATAAGTATTCAGACCCTTTAGTCAGTACTTCGTGGAAGCACCTTTGGCAGCGATTACAGCCTTGAGTTTTCTTGGGTATGATGTTACAAGCTTGGCAAACCTGAATTTGGGGAGTTTTTCCCATTGTTCTCTGCAAATCCTCTCAAGCTCTGTCAGGTTGGATGGGGAGCGTTGCTGCACAGCAATTTTCAGGTCTTTCCAGAGATGTTCGATTGGGTTCAAGTCCGGGCTCTGGTTGGGCAACTCAAGGACTTTCAGAGACCTGTCCTAAAGCCACTCCTGCATTGTCTTGGCTGTGTGCTTAGGGTCGTTGTTCTGTTGGAAGGTGAACCTTCACCCCCCAGTCTGAGGTCCTGAGTGGTCTGGAGCAGGTTTTCATTAAGGATCTCTCTATACTTTGCTCCGTTCATCTGTCCTTCAATCCTGACTAGTCTCCCACTTCCCGCCGCTGAAAAACATCTCCACAACATGATGCTGCCAATACCATGCTTCAACGTAGGGATGGTGCCAGGTTTCCTCCAGACGTGACGTTTGGCATTCAGGCCCAAGAGTTCAATCTTGGTTTCATCAGACCGGAGAATCTTGTTTCTCATGAGCACTATGAGGGAACACACCTACAGAACTATCCACTCTCCTTCAGAAGAACTGGCCTGAACTACATCCTAATCATATTCAGAGTTCTCCAAACAACGTTAGGAAGGAAAATGTAACAGTTATACCCAATCACAATATTATATATTAACATGTAGTTTTGGAGCACTATGGACATTTTCTTCGACCTCATGGCTTGGTTTTTGCTCTGACTTGCACTGTCAACTGTGGGACCTTATATAGACAGGTGTGTGCCTTTCCAAATAATGTCCAATCAACTGAATTTACCACAGGTGAACTCAAATCAAGTTGTAGAAACAGCTGGATGATCAATGATCAATGAAAACAGGATGTACCTGAGCTCAATTTCGAGTCTCATTGCAAAGGGTCTGAATACTTATGTAAGGTATTTCAGTTTTTCATTTATAATACATTTGCAAAAATTTGTAAAAACCTATTTTCACTTTGCCATTATGGGGTATTGTGTGTAGATTGCTGAGGATTTGTTTGTATTTGATCAATTTTAGAATAAGGCTTTAATTTACCAAAATGCAGAAAAAGTCAAGTGGCCTGAATACTTGCCGAAGGCACTGTATAGTGTATGTATCTCTCAGTTATCAGTGATGAAAATTACTCCCACACACATTCATCTCAGCAATTAATTAATTTATTGACCTTTTGGTCAAGTCAACCTTTATAAAGAAACTTGAAGATATTATGGAATTTTTTAGAATAGGTAAGGAGTTAACAGAGTCATTTTTATACTATATCTAGCAGACAGTTATAGCACGTACCAACCCACAGCACTACACTGAATCCAGATATGTAAGCACAGAGATCAGTGGGGGTTAGTGGGGGCAGAGTATGGATGTGAAATCTCACACACACCTGAGATGTGCTGGAGACTGGCTCTCCATTATGAGACTTTGAGTAGTTTTTTCAACAGCCTGACTAAGGTTGTTATACTGAAATGTGTTGGTTTAGAAATATATACATAATATTTGTACTTTTATAGTATTCTGTTTTTATTCTGTATTTTATTGTATTCTGTTAAGTGTGTTTGTACTCTTCAGAATAAAAACCCGAAGTAAGCAGGGAGCAGCAGTATGCAGTTACAAAAACAAAAACACTGAGTACTATTTTATCTTGGGTGTCACAGTGAAAAATGTCCTATCCTTTTTGCCAGTTAGAACAAGTCAGAATGACTGATTGGGTCACATCATGAGCTTTTAATTAAGAGAGCGTCTCAGTAAATGAGGACCGTGTGTGTGTCTAGAACTGTCAGTTCCAATATTTATTTGGAAACTCGAAGACTGTTATCACACCTCAAGATGAAAAAGCACAATTGGATGTGACCCCAGATTAGATGAGAATAATAACTTTCACTACTGTACAGCTAGTTGGCAAACCGTTAATAATGCAACAATGTGTGGAGAATGTTGAGCGTTTCCGTTCAGTTAATTTGAATGGAGTTCCAGTTCACCAGTCGACCAGCACCATCACCCCCATCAAATTAGAGGCACCACTGGCGGTCAGGTTGAAAATGTCATGCATATGAATCATTGAGCAGATGGGATTTCACCTTTTTCAGACCCCAGGACATCACATCACACTGATCAAACATGACTTATTCTTACTAACCCTCATGCTTCTATCATTACCGTCTGATCACCTCATGCTTTGAACATTCTAACCCATCAATTCAATATAACACATGTTTCTAAACACAACAACCTACCTATATTTACCTATATGACCCTTGAGGGACAAGACCCGCCATTTGAGAAACACTAAGTTGTATCGTTAATATGGACACATCTATACGTAGCTTTTATCGATTGTTATCTGCTCGGCATGTTAGCCAGTGGTGTAGTCCAATCCTGGCCACTCCGGCACTGCCTTATGACCTCACTCCTGTTTGGTGGTCAACAGGGTGACCGCTGAGGTCAGACTGAAGGTCACACCCCCAGTAGGGAGTCAATAAGAGTTGCCCAGCTCCTATGTTATCCCTGGTATCCCATAAGCCACCTGTAGTAGACAGAAAAAGAGAGATCAATCAGTGGTTGTTCTCAGTGATACTGTGAAAAACCAACCACTGGACTAACGATTATAACAGTATCTTAATACTACAAAGTACAAAGGGAAGCATAGCCGTGAGCAGCCCAGTGACACGAGCTTACCAGACAAGCTAAAATACTTATATGCGCGCTTTGAGGCAAGCAACACTGAAGCATGCATGAGAGCACCAGCTGCTCCGGACGACTGTGTGATCACGCTTTCCGTAGCTGATGTGAGCAAGACCTTCAAACAGGTCAACATTCACAAGGCCGCAGGGCCAGACAGATTACCAGGACGTGTACTCTGAGCATGTGCTGACCAACTGGCAAGTGTCTTCACTGACATTTTTAACCTATCCCTGACCAAGTCTGTAATACCAACATGTTTAAAGCAGACCACCATAGTGCCTGTGCCCAAGAACACTAAGGTAATCTGCCTAAATGACTACCGACCCGTAGCACTCACGTCTGTAGCCATGAAGTGCTTTGAAAGGCTGGTCATGGCTCACATCTACACCATTATCCCAGAAACCCTGGGATCCTCAGATCCTCAAAAAAGTTAAACAGCTGCACCATCGAGAGCATCCTGACTGGTTGCGTCACCGCCTGGTATGGCAACTGTTCGGCCTCTGACCGCAAGGCACTACAGAGGGTAGTGCGTACAGCCCAGTGCATCACTGGGGCCAATCTTCCGGCCATCCAGGACCTCTATACCAGGTGGTGTCAGAGGAATAGACTGTTCTCTCTGCTACCTCATGGCAAGCGGTACCGGAGCGCCAAGTCTATATCCAAAAGGCTTCTTAATAGCTTCTACCCACAAGCCATAGGACCCCTATTTTTACGCTGCTGCTACTCTCTGTTTATTATCTATGCATAGTCATTTTACCTCTACCTACATGTACATATTACCTCAGTTACCTCGACTAACCTGTGGCCCCGCACATTGACTCTGTATCCGTACCCCCTCTTTATAGCCTCATTACTGTTATTTTATTGTTGCTCTTTTATTATTTGTTATTTTTTATGTTTTTCTTAAAACTGCGTTGTTGGTTAAGGGCTTGTAAGTAAGCATTTCACTGTAAGGTCTACTACACCTGTTGTATTCGGCGCATGTGACAAATTCAATTTGATTTGACTTGATTTCATAATATATGTTATGTAACACACCTCTTCTTTGTATCTGGTGAAAGTCTCCACACCGTACCACAGCAGCTCCCCTATTCCAAACACACCTGTGGGAGACATTCAAACATTGATACACTGATAAAAACCAAGAGGTTCAAGAGGTCACACGCTTTATGGCAGAGGAGGTAATGCACTTGCATGACAGGGAGACTACATAGAAATGATCAACAGAAGATAAACAGCAAGATTCAAACCAGCACTATAATTTGTTGAAATGTGTTTCAACCATAGTATGATTTCAATATAGATAGGCAGCCAGCAAACGAGAATTACTACAACTACAAGCCGAGTAAACAACCTAACGTAGGTCATGCGAGTGTGTGTGCGTGCATTTGTTTCATTATATTTGTATGGTCAGGATATTCCACTCAGTATTGCCAATGTTCTTCAGCGAGCCCTGTGCTGTTTGTGTGTATGCGTGCATGTTTGTGTGTGTGCACGCGTGTGTATATGTGTGTTGGCCTGCAATACTCACTTCCACACAGCAAGAGTCCCCAGAGAGCCACACCAGTCTGGCCTTCTGGTCTGCAGAGTCACATATCTTTGTAATGGAAGCACTGTATAGATTGCCCTAATCAGTTCCACAAATGATCTTGGGCCAGTTGCATAAGCATAGTCCTAGACTTAGACTCAAGTAACAGACAGTGGGCAGTAGTCTAATTTCACCTGCTGCATAAAGCTTTCTAGTACTTGGCTATTATTGTAAGTCCTACATACCTAGTCAAATTAGCAGTGGATTTGGGGTAAAGTAAGACAGTTTTCAGAAACTTAAATAACAGATAGTGGACAGTAGTCTAATTTCACCTGTTTCATAATGTTTTCAGAAAAAAACATTGGCACTAACTAGTGCATTAATTTAGTATGACTGACTGCATGCAACCACAATAAAATACAGCATGGAAGCTTGCAAATAACTTAATGAAAACGTATAAATATTACATTTCAAGTTAGCCAG
The DNA here is from genome assembly GCF_016432855.1 of Salvelinus namaycush. NCBI lineage: Eukaryota > Metazoa > Chordata > Actinopteri > Salmoniformes > Salmonidae > Salvelinus > Salvelinus namaycush. The sequence goes on from NC_052326.1 coordinate 23,019,477, forward strand.
CCCCATGAAGGTTTAAAAATGTAAACTTGCTAGCTATCCATTCTAGCTAGCTAAACTATCTGGCTAGCTAGCTGCCAACATTGCAAATAGACAAATAGACAAATAGACAAACTAAGCACATTTGCATGAACATGTAGTAATTTGTTTCATATTTTGTCATTATTAAGGTCTGTTGCATAAATAAAGTTAAAGCAATATTAATGGTTGAATCATATAAATATAATAAATAGAAAGGTAGTCCCAATGCTGTTTAATTTATTTTTTGTCATTTGAAACTGGGTTAGAAGGAAAGCTCGTGGAAGTGGGTGTGGTCTCACCTGGCAGCTCTTCCAGGTAGGTTATGGTGACATCACAGGTCCACTCAGTCTCCCGATTGGCGCAGTGGTCTAACACGGAACCCAAACCGGTTGCGTGCGTGCGCCATCGTGCGCTATCGTGCATAAATTTATTTTGCCCCCCCCCACACCAAACGCGATCACGACACGCAGGTTAAAATATCAAAACAAACTCTGAACCAATGACATTAATTTGGGGACAGGTCGAAAAGCATTAAACATGTATGGCAATTTAGCTAGCTAGCTTGCACTTGCTAGCTAATGTTAATTTGTCCCATTTAGCTAGCTTGCAGTTGCTAGCTAATTTGACCTGGGATATAAACATTGAGTTGTTATTTTACCTGAAATGCACAAGGACCTCTACTCCGACAATTAATCCACACATAAAACGGCCAACCGAATCGTTTCTAGTCATCTCTCCTCCTTCCAGGCTTTTTCATCTTTGAACTTATATGGTGATCGCATCTAAACTTTCATTGTATTTCCACGACAACCGGCAACAAAGTTCGTCTTTCAATCACCCACGTGGGTATAACCAATGAGGAAATGGCACGTGGGTACCTGCTTCTATAAACCAATGAGGAGATGACTTTCAGCGCGATCTGCGTCAGAAAAAACGACTTCTATTTTAGCCCTGGCGTCGCAGACACTCGTTGGCACGCGCGAGCAGTGTGGGTGCAATAATTGAATAACATGGATTTCAACATTTATTTTGTGACGTTGCGCACGCGACGTGTCCGGTCTGGTCAGCATGTAAGACACTGCATCCCAGTGCAAGAGGCCTCACTACAGTACCTGGTTCGAATCCAGGCTGCATCACATCCGTAGAGTGATTGGGAGTCCCATAGGGCGTTCTACATTGTAAAATAATAGTGAAGACACAAAAACTATGAAATAGCACATGGAATCATGTAGCAAACAAGAAAATAGTTTTTTATTTTAGATTCTTCAAAGTAGCCACTCTTTGCCTTGATGACAGATTTACACACTCTTGGCATTCTCTCAACCAGCTTCATGAGGTAGTCACCTGGAATGCCTTTCAATTAGCAGGTGTGCCTTGTCAAAAGTAAATTTGTGGAATTTTTTCCCTTCTTAATGCGTTTGAGCCAATCAGTTGTGTTGTGACAAGGTAGGGGTGGTATACAGAAGATAGCCCTATTTGGTTAAAGACCAAGTCCATATTATGACAAGAACAGCTCAAATAAGCAAAGAGAAACGACAGTCCGTCATTACTTTAAGACATGGTCAGTCCATACAGAACATTTCAAGAACTTTGAAAGTTTCTTCATGTGCAGTTGCAAAAACCATCAAGCACTATGATGAAACTGGCTCTGATGAGGACCGCCACAGGAAAGGAAGACCCAGAGTTACCTCTGCTGCAGAGAATAAGTTCATTAGAGTTAACTGCACCTCAGATTGTAGCCCACATAAATGCTTGACAGAGTTCGAGTAACAGACATCTCAACATCAACTGTTCAGAGGAGACTGCTTGAAAAAGACCCTCATGGTCGACTTGCTTGGGTCAAGAAACATGAGCAATGGACATTAGACCGGTGGAAATCTGTCCTTTGGTCTGATGAGTCCAAATTTGAGATTTTTGGTTCCAACCGACGTGTCTTGTGAGATGCAGAGTAGGTGAACAGATTATCTTTGCATGTGTGGTTCCCACCATGAAGCATGGAGGAGGAGGTGTGATGGTGTGGGGATGCTTTGCTGGTGACACAATCTGTGATTCATTTTTAGAATTCAAGGCACACTTAACCAGCATGGCTACCATAGCATTCTGCAGCGATACGCCATCCATGGCCATGTTGAAAGTCACTGAGTGCTTCATTAAGGCCATTCTACTGCTAATGTCTGTCTATGGAGATTACATGGCTGTTTGTTTAATTGTATACACCTGTCAGCAAAGGGTGTAGCTGAAATAGCCGAATTCACTAATTTGAAGGGGTGTCCACATACGTTTGCATACATAGTGTATTGCCAATGGCACTGATGTTTCTCTGTGAAGTACTGCGCACCCCGGTGCCTATCATAGCTTATAAGAGGTTAAGGACAACTACGCTCTCTGTATCGTCAAGAAATCTTTGAGGGTCGGTTTACCCAATACAGATTAAGCCTAGTCTGACTAAAATGTATGCCTAATGATTTCAATTTGGGATTCAAACAACAAAGTGTTTACCCTGACACTTTTTTGGTGAACTGCTGAGGGATGAGACTGGAGAAAACTTAACCACTCTCAAATTCATAGACAGAGCAATGGATGCTAAGGACGGACCAACCAGATCAAAATGATAATTTTAACATTTTATTGTTTTGAAGCTAGTGATTGTTTGCAATTACAATGTTTACAAACTTATATTTTGGGTTCTGATAGGGTAAGGCAGTTGAGCTAAGCTCATGAAGCATATATTCTTGAAGTTAGATTCTTTAAAGGCTGTGATAGGAGAAAACTGAGGATGACAACAATTACAACAACATTGTAATTACTCAACAGTACAGATGACAGTAGAGTGAAAAGAAGGAAGTCTTTACATATTTTGCAATAAGGCACAGCAAATTTGGCTAAGAAATGAACTTTATGTCCTGAATACGGAGCATTATGTTTGGGGCAAATCCAACCCAACACATCACTGAGTACCCCTCTTCATATTTTCAAGCATTGTGGTTGCTGGATCATGTTATGGGTGTGCTTGTCATCGGCAAGGACTAGGGAGGTTTTTAATTATAAAAATCAATGGAGTAGATCTAAGCACAGACAAAATCCTAGAGGAAAACCTGGTTCAGTCTGCTGTCTAACACACACTAGGAGACAAATTCACCTTTCAGCAGGACAATAATCTAAAACACAAAGCCAAATATACACTGGATTTGCTAACCAAGATGACATTGAATGTTCCTGAGTGGCCTAGTTACAGTTTTGACATAAATTGGCTTGAAAATCTATGGCAAGACTTAAAAATGGCTGTCTAGTAATGATCAACAACCAACTTGACAAAGTTGAAGAATTTTTCTAAGAAAAACGTGCAAATATTGAACAATTCATGTGTGCAAAGCTCTTAGAGACTCACAGCTGTAATCACTGCCAAATGTGATTCTAACATGAATTGACTCAGGGGTGTGAAAATGTAAATGAGATATTTCTGTATTTTTTTTCCAATACATTGGCTATTAACATGTTTTCACTCTGTCATTATGGGGTAATGCAGGCAGATGTATTAGATTGCAAGCAATCCTCAGGAGATTGAGGATAGAAATAAGGGTCTGGGGGATGAGGAACATGAAGCATAAACATGCCTGGCATAGCCTTATGAAGTACACATTTGCCAGCTGGACAGAATGCACAAATGCAAATCAGCAGAACAAGCACGGGGCAATAATGGGACAAAAATGGAAAATAACTTAAATCCAAAATGTCCTAGTTTATCTTTCAACTACCCAAAAGGGAACCAGGAGTCATCTCCTGTAGGGGTGTAGGTGTCAGCCAACTGAGTCATTTCCCTGAGAATCTCTGTCAAATTATCAGAGGAGTCAGGGAGGAGCATAACACAGTCAGTGGGGGAAATAGAATTTAGGGCCCTGCAACCCCCTCCTTATCCAGGATGTAGTCTAATGCCAGGCTATGCCTGGCTGTAACAGCTTTAAGATTCTGAACATCAGTAGAAAGAAGGGCAAAACCAGCAATAGTCAAATTCATATTGGCCTGCATGGAGTAGGTGATGTTGTTAATCCAATCACCTATGACAATTGATCCAAAAAACTCACTCTGACTCTGAGGGTTTTTCAAAACAACTACATACGAACCACTAGGTGTGGCTCATCTACTCAGATTTTGGACCATGTTTACCCATTGATTAGTGGTTTTCAATTGGTTCCCCTGGAGATATTTCTGTATTTTTTTTCCAATACATTGGCTATTAACATGTTTTCACTCTGTCATTATGGGGTAATGCAGGCAGATGGGTGAGATAAAAAAATCTATTTGATCCATTTTGAATTCAGGCTGTAACACAACAAAATGTGGAATTTCAATACTTTCTGAAAGCACTTTAGGTCACCCCAGTGTGTGTGTGCATGCATGTGCTTGTGTATGTATGCACATTTGTGTGTGCATGTGTATTTGCGCAGGCCTGCAATACTCTCTTCCACACAGCAAGAGGGTGCCAGAGAGCCACACAAGCCTGTCCTTCTGGCCTGCAGAGTGACTCACTTTTAAAACAAAACACCTTATTGTTGCACTAACATTCACACTTACTAGCACTCCTTTCACTGATAGCTGCTTTATTAAGGAACATTTTATTGTGACTGGTGGTTGAATTCCCTACTTTCATTGAATACACTGAGTAACCAAAATGTGAAGTGTTCTAGGTGTATGGTTGTCCCAGGGGTCCTGCTATGTAAAGGTTAAAGTTGCGATTCTAGAGACATTAACCATGCATTCCCTTCACAACACTGTGACTTCCACTGTATTTCCACCCCGTCCGTTCCGCTCAGTTGTGTTCTCTCTCTCCACCCCCCACTGCTAACAGTGATGACTTTCGGCTTATCCTCAAATAAAGAAACGCTGCTGATGGAAAATGTGTTTCACTTTAAGACATTCTCTTCCATTTAAGAATGTTCAAAGGTTCTGAGATAATATTTATGTTAAAGCGATGATAAGATAAAACAGGAAATAGTACATTGAAACACATCAGAGAGAAAGACACAGGCAGACGGTGTAGAGATGTTCTGATTGATTACCACTGAATTAAAATGCCATCTCTGTAGTTACGTGGCACACTGAGTTATTCTGATGTAGAACGCAGTGTTTGTCTATGCTCCACATATCGCTGGTCAGAAAACCCAGCTCTACACTCCTTAGTACACATTTCCTATGTCTGAAAGTCAGTGTAATACGCTAATAGATTGTATGATTCACTTGAGTGGGAATTGACACTGCCAGTACTCAAGTGGTCTCACAGTAAGAGGGAACTGTCTGTAGGGGAGAGTGGGGTAAGTTGATACCTATTTTAAATTCAGCATCACTCCATCAAGGGAAATGTAGTATTATTTCTAACAAAGATATCTACATATATTTCAGGATGTTGTGTATCCCTGGAAATAATCAGCATACATGTAATTATTGTAGTTTTGAAAACATAGCTTGTCCAAAAAAAGTGGTATCTTGGCACAACTTACCCTGGGTTTGGGGTAAGTGGAGCCACGGGATAGGGTACTGTTGGTCAATTTCTTCAACAAATGATCAGGTCTAAATAATTATCAAACATACATTAAAAATCGAAAGGAAACACAGACTCTTCGTTTAAGTATTAAAATACTCCTTTAGTAATACAATTGTAGGCAGAAGTTGGTACAGAGTACAGTACATAATAGCTCTCCCCAGGTTCTGCAAAAGGTCTAAGACATCCTGTAACTCACACAGCCTCTCCCTGGCAACATAATTTTAATAAATCTAACCTCCCCCTGACAGCAGCAACCATCTTATCAGCAGTTAAAAGCTCAGAAGTGGGTTTGACCGAAACTTGACCTTTCATCACAAGTATAGGGTCATAACAAGGTGAACGAGTCCAAGCATCTTCTGACAGGTGGCTGTTTTCATCAGGCCTGCAGTAGCCTTGTGTTCTCAGAAAACCAGATAACCATGGTGGGGCCCAGACAGGAGGAGTATGAACGTACTGTAGTTTTCCGCCTCCTGATAGTGTCTGAAGGGCACAACACTCAAAACAGGTTTTAACACACACACAGAGTTCTCCTGAAGAGGAGACCTTACAGTTTATCATAACACAATTGATGAACCCTTTAGAAGGAATGAGGCCTTGGTTTAAACCTCTTCATTCCCCCCTTTGAGGCCACCCGGCCTCAACAAAAGCAAAGCAACTCAAGCATAGTAATTCTAAGAATCATCCATAAAAGGTGTATTAGATTGCAAGCAATCCTCAGGAGATTGAGGATAGAAATAAGGGTCTGGGGGATGAGGAACATGAAGCATAAACATGCCTGGCATAGCCTTATGAAGTACACATTTGCCAGCTGGACAGAATGCACAAATGCAAATCAGCAGAACAAGCACGGGGCAATAATGGGACAAAAATGGAAAATAACTTAAATCCAAAATGTCCTAGTTTAACTACCCAAAAGGGAACCAGGAGTCATCTCCTGTAGGGGTGTAGGTGTCAGCCAACTGAGTCATTTCCCTGAGAATCTCTGTCAAATTATCAGAGGAGTCAGGGAGGAGCATAACACAGTCAGTGGGGGAAATAGAATTTAGGGCCCTGCAACCCCCTCCTTATCCAGGATGTAGTCTAATGCCAGGCTATGCCTGGCTGTAACAGCTTTAAGATTCTGAACATCAGTAGAAAGAAGGGCAAAACCAGCAATAGTCAAATTCATATTGGCCTGCATGGAGTAGGTGATGTTGTTAATCCAATCACCTATGACAATTGATCCAAAAAACTCACTCTGACTCTGAGGGTTTTTCAAAACAACTACATACGAACCACTAGGTGTGGCTCATCTACTCAGATTTTGGACCATGTTTACCCATTGATTAGTGGTTTTCAATTGGTTCCCCTGGATCACTATTCCTCCGACCAGAAACTGCTGGTGCAGAATGAGAAGCACCAAAAACACGTACCTTAAAGGTTTACCCCAAGTTTTGTTTTTAACAATGTGACCATAGTGGTCATGTGTAACAACATTTGGGTCTGGGTGTGCACTCCTATATGTTATGATGGTTGGGACATCTTCTGGCAGCGTGATAGGTGGTGCCACCCCTGGCGCTCCTGAACCTTCACTGCTGTGGGTGTTGCTGCGATGACCTGGTACGGACCCATCCATCTGGGGTGCTTCCACTTCCTTTTGTGGACCTTCAGCTTGATCCATCCTCCAACGTCAACTGGTCGGCTGTCTGGGTCACCCTGTTCTGGAACTTCCTGGGCCTTCCTGTATTGGGAATACAAAGACCTAACAGCATGGGTTAGTTCCTTCATATATTTACCCATGTCATCATCCAGTGCAGTCAGGTCAGTCAGTTTTGGAGTCATTGGTCTGTGTAAAGGAACGTTCATTGGACAGTCAGTTAACTTCTCTGGGATAGGTGGCAGTATTTTCACGTCTGGATGAAAAGCGTGTCCAGAGTAAACTGCCTGCTACTCCGGCCCAGAAGCTAAGATATGCATATTATTAGTAGATTTGGATAGAAAACACTCTGAAGTTTCTAAAACTGTTGGAATCATGTCTGTGAGTATAACAGAACTTATTTGGCAGGCGAAACCCCGAGGACAAACCATTCATATATATTTTTTTTGAGGTCACTATCTTTTCAATGGGTGTTCATTGGAAATCCAGATTTCTAAGGGACCTTCTTGCAGTTCCTATCGCTTCCACTGGATGTCAACAGTCTTTCGAAATTGGTTGAGGTTTTTCCTTTGAGAAATGAAGAAGTAACACTGTTCAGAATGAGGCTCGAGGGAAGTGTACTCTTTGTTAGAGGCGCATGACCTGAAAGCTAGCTACACTTTGTTTTCCTCCGGTATTGAACACAGATCATCCTGTCTTCAATTTTATCGATTATTTACGTAAAAAAATACCTAAAGTTGTGTTACAAAATCAAATCAAGTTTATTTTATATAGCCCTTCGTACATCAGCTAATATCTCGAAGTCCTGTACAGAAACCCAGCCTATAACCCCAAACAGCAAGCAATGCAGGTGTAGAAGCACGGTGGCTAGGAAAAACTCCCTAGAAAGGCCAAAACCTAGGAAGAAACCTAGAGAGGAACCAGGCTATGAGGGGTGGCCAGTCCTCTTCTGGCTGTGCCGGGTGGAGATTATAACAGAACATGGCCAAGATGTTCAAAATGTTCATAAATGACAAGCATGGTCAAATAATAATCAGGAATAAATGTCAGTTGGCTTTTCATAGCCGATCATTAAGAGTTGAAAACAGCAGGTCTGGGACAGGTAGGGGTTCCATAACCGCAGGCAGAACAGTTGAAACTGGAACAGCAGCAAGGCCAGGTGGACTGGGGACAGCAAGGAGTCATCATGCCCGGTAGTCCTGACATATGGTCCTAGGGCTCAGGTCCTCCGAGAGAGAGAAAGAAAGAGAGAAGGAGAGAATTAGAGAGAGCATACTTAAATTCACACAGGACACTGGATAAGACAGGAGAAGTACTCCAGATATAACCAACTGACCCTAGCCCCCCGACACAAACTACTGCAGCATAAATACTGGAGGCTGAGACAGGAGGGGTCAGGAGACACTGTGGCCCCATCCGATGATACCCCCGGACAGGGCCAAACAGGAAGGATATAACCCCACCCACTTTGCCAAAGCACAGCCCCCGCACCACTAGAGGGATATCTTCAAAAGTAGTTTTGTCAGGATTTGGCCAGGATTGTTTTGGTCACTAGATGCCCCCATTGCGCCTTTTTGAACCTGTTGTTTTTCCCTTGTTCTAGTTATTATTTGCACCTGTGCCTCATTTCCTTGTAGGTATTTAAACCCTTAGTGTTCCTCAGTTCTTTGCTCTGTGTTTGTATGTTAGCACCCAGCCCCAGCCATGCTGTGAACATTTATTTCTCTAGTTGGATTTTCCTAAGGTACTCTGGTTTTGTTCTTGTTTATTTTTGATTATTCTTTTGAGGTTTGTTTTTCCCTGCTGTTCTTACCACTTTGTGGATTTTCATTGTATCTATTTTTTGCCTGAAGATCTTTTTCCTTTATTAAACCACCGTCTCTAGTACTGCTGTGTCTGCCTCATCTTCTGGGTTCTGCCGACTATTAGTGACTGTTTCTCACTGTCACGTTCCTGACCTGTTTTCTCTTGTTTTGTATTTATTTAGTATGGTCAGGGCGTGAGTTGGGTGGGTTGTCTATGTGTTGTTTTCTATGTTGGGGTTTTGTGCGTTCGGCCTGGTATGATTCTCAATCAGAGGCAGCTGTCAATCGTTGTCCCTGATTGAGAATCATACTTAGGCAGCCGGGGTTCACGTGTGTGTTTGTGGGTGTTTGTATTTCGTGTCAGTGTTCGTGCCACACGGGACTGTCTTTCGGTTTGATTCACTTTTGTTATTTTGTTTCGTGTAGTGTTCAGTTTATTGTTAATAAATCATGGACACTTTCCACTCTGCGTCTTGGTCCGATCCCTACACCTCCTCTTCAGACGAAGAGGAGGAAATCTGCCGTTACACTCACACCGGGTCCTGACAAGTTTGAAATGTTTTGGCAAAGCTTACAGGTAACTTTTGAGATATTTTGTAGTCACGTTCCGCAAGTTGGAACTGGTGTTTTTCTTGATCAAACGCACCATATAAATGGACATTTTGGATATATATCGACGGAATTAATCAAACAAAATGACCATTTGTGATGTTTATGGGACATATTGGAGTGCCAACAGAAGAAGCTCGTCAAAGGTAAGGCATGAATTATATCTTTATTTCTGCGTTTTGTGTCGCGCCTGGAGGGTTGAAATAGGATTGTCTGTATTTGTTTACTGTGGTGCTGTCCTCAGATAGTAGCATCATTTGCTTTCGCCGAAAAGCCTTTTTGAAATCTGACACGTTGGCTGGATTCACAACAAGTGTAGCTTTAACTTCTTGTGGATAGGGGGCAGCATTTTCACGTTTGGATGAAAAGCGTGCCCAGAGTAAACGCCCTTTTACTCAGTCCCAGATGCTAATATATGCATATTATTACTAGTATTGGATAGAAAACACTCGGAAGTTTCTAAAACTGTTTGAATCATGTCTGTGACTATAACAGAACTTATTTGGCAGGCAAAACCCCGAGGACAAACCATTCAGAATTTTTTTGTTGAGGTCACCCTCTTTTCAATGGGTTTTCATTGGGAATCCAGATTTCTAAGGGACCTTCCTGCAGTTCCTATCGCTTCCACTGGATGTCAACAGTCTTTAGAAATTGGTTGAGGTTTTTCCTTTGAGAAATGAAGAAGTAGCCATGTTCAGAATGAGGCTCCAGTGAAGTGTACTGTTTGTTAGAGGCGCGTGACCAGAAAGCATGCTACACATTGTTTTCCTCCGGTATTGAACACAGATCATCCCGTCTTCAATTTTATCGATTATTTACGTAAAAAAATACCTAAAGTTGTATTACAAAAGTAGTTTGAAAAGTTTGGACAAAGCTTAGAGGTAACTTTTCAGATATTTTGTAATCACGTTGTGCAAGTTGAAACCGGTGTTTTTCTGGATGAAACGCGCCGAATATATGGACATTTTGGATATATATCGAAGGAATTAATCGAACAAAAGGACCATTTGTGATGTTTATGGGACATATTGGAGTGCCAACAGAAGAAGCTCGTCAAAGGTAAGGCATGAATTATATCTTTATTTCTGTGTTTTGTGTCGCGCCTGGAGGGTTGAAATATGATGGTCTGTTTTTGTTTGCTTGGTTGCTATCCTCAGATAATAGTATTGTTTGCTTTCGACGTAAAGCATTTTTTAAATCTGACATGTTGGTTGGATTTACAACAAGTGTAGCTTTAATTTGGTATATTGAATGTGTGATTTCATGAAAGTTTAATTTTTATAGTAATTTATTTGAATTTGGTGCTCTGCATTTTCACTGGATGTTGGCCAGGTGGGACGCTACCGTCCCACATATCCCAGATTAATTTGGTATCTTGCATATGTGATTTCATGAAAGTTTAATTTTTATAGTAATTTATTTGAATTTGGCGCGCTGCATTTTCACTGGATTTTGGCAGGTGGGACGCTAGCGTCCCCTATATCCCAGAGAGGTTTTAAGAGCTCATGTGGGCTAAGCCCTGTTCCGTGGTTTATACTATTGTGCATTTTCATCATGACTAAGGGGAGACACTCTACCCATGACTTCCCTGTGGAGTGGCATGCTTTGGCAAGCCCCCCTTTTATGGTTTGGTTAGCCCTCTCAGTAATTGTCTGAGGAGAGAACTTCCGGAATACCAAATCTATGGAAAATTTCCCTTACCAGAAGTTTTGCTACCGTTTTAGCATCACAGTGCACGGATGGAAATGCTTCAACCCACTTGGTAAAGCGGTCAATTATTACCAGGCAATATCTCTTTCTTTCCTTTCGTTCAGCCATGTCTATGAAATCCATAGCTAAATGGGTGAACGGGCCAGCCGGCGCTGGAAATTTCCCTGGTTTCAGGGGGTTACTCTAGTTGCTCTAGAGGCAGAACAGAATGGTTTGCCAGAGAGGGACTGCCTCCACAGGTCATCAGGGCCCCTAGAGCAACCTCTAGACTCCCACAAGGGGTGATTCAGTGCATCAGCAGCCTGGTGTTGGTCCAAATCAGTCATTTCAGACGTGTAGAGGGTAGCAAGCATAACAGTGTAAGTATGGCAGCGAGAAGGAGCATTCTTAGCAGCAGCATCAGCAGCTGCGTTACCTAAACTAACGCTGTCAGTGTTGCCTGTGTGGGCTCAGACCTTAAGAATAGCCAACTGGGCTGGAAGCAACATGGCTTCAAGCAGGGCTTCAATCTGTATACCATTTTTAATAGGGGTCCCAGACACGTTAACAAAGTCCCTACCTTTCCAAACCCCTATCCAAGACAGGCAAACGCCAATGGCGTTTCAGTAAGTGCTAGAAGCTCAGCTTGTTGTGCTAAGCAATGTTCAGACAAGGGCTGTTCAATCAACAATGACCTATCCAGTGAGACTGTACCAAACCCTGCATGTTTCCTACCAGTCTCCCTATCAATAAAGGCAGAGCCGTCAACAAAGAGAGTAACATCAGGGAGCTCAAAAGGTTCATCATAAAGGTCAGACATGGCCTTAGAATCACATTGGACTTGATCAGGAAAATGTCTCTACCCAGTTGGCTAACAGGAGTAGCCGGAGAGTTCAGAAAGGGAGCCTTAATAGTATTACCTTCCCCCAGGTCAATTGTTGTATCTTCAGTCCAGGACAGCTTTTGAGATATCCCAGCAACTCCCATCGTACTCACTGACTTAGATGTGAGCCCCAGGCCAAGGTGTTGGCCTGTAGATCCAATGCAGGAGGTGTGAGCTCCAGTGTCTATTAAAAATGGTACCTATCGATTGTTGACCTACAGAGTAATGATTGGTTCTTTGGTACCCTCCGGAAATATGTACTGGTGACACTGTAGAAGGGGTCAGGGCATCCCTATTGTTGATTATTCTGCGGTGGGAACCACACCTGGTTTGTCGCAGGAGGCTGTTGGGGCCATCCATATTGTCGACCATTCATTGGTTGAGTCTGGGAAAAAATAGGTTGAGGCTGTCCAGTGTAGGCTGGTCTTCCACCTCTACCACCTTGAGTTCCCTCTGCCAGCGTTCCCTCACCATTGACCTCTTCCCCTCTGCTGCCAAGGTTGCTGCTGCTGTTGTGGTTGGTGATGGCACATGTTTCTCATATGGCCTACCACACCACAATACCAGCACACCAGCGGTTGTCTCAGTGGTGGTAGGTATGGTTGTGGGTTCCCATATGGCTGAGGAGGGAACTGAGTAGCAGGTGCTTGGGTAAACTGTGGAGCAGGTGGTGGAGGAGGCTGCTGCTGCAGAGCAGCTGGAGTTACAGCCACCATTAGATTGCTGGTCTTCCCTTCCCTTTGTCCAGCTGGGCCAGCTGGGCCTTCTTGAGATGTGTGTCAAGTCCAGTCTTCCTTGCTTTTTCTTCAGTCTTCATCTTTTTCCAGTGATGCAGGGCAATTGTTTCGCTGCTGTGTCCAAGTCCCCAAAACTCCATGGTTAGGTCTTTATCACCAGAGGGTAAGTTCCCACGGGGCGGTCATCTTCACCTGGCTGTGTCTTCCATTCAGTCCTTTTCATCGGCAGTCTCTGAGATGTCCGGGGCTGCATGTTTTTAAATTCACCCCGTAACGTTGCAATGTCACTTTTCACCTGGTGTGACAGGTGCCTGGGTTCGTCCCTCAAGCGATCAATTTGTTGCTTCATACTGTCACGACTTCCGCCGAAGTCGGTCCCTCTCCTTGTTCAGGCGGCGTTCAGCGGTCGACGTCACCGGCTTTCTAGCTACCGCCGATCCACTTTAAATTTTTCCATTTGTTTTGTCTGTGTATTTCACACCTGATTTCAATCTCACAATCACTTGTTTATTATTTAACCCTCTGTTCCCCCCAATGGGTTTTGTGAGTGATAGTTTATTGTATTTTCGGTCCGTCTGTGTATGCTCTAGATGTTACTTTGTATATTTGTCTTTTTTGAGTAAAGCACGTTTATTTACTCGTATCTGCTGTCCTGCGCCTGACTCTCTACACCAGCTACACACAGGACTCATTACACATACTCTGTGAACCGGCAGCACGCACTTGAGAGTCCTTCTCTTCATTATCAGCATCAAATTAGTTTTTTCTCAATATTTCACGTTCTTTCTCCTCTCTCCTCCTTTCTTTCCACTGTCTCCTGTGTTGTTCAGTTTTCATTTTGTCTTCATATTCCGTTCCCAGTCGTATCAGTTCTTCTTCCTCTCTTCTGTTCTCTTCATTCACTGTGTGATTAGCACTTAGACGTTTCTCTTTATCTTCATCATTACGACCTTGTCTGATAACCTCAACAACTTTATCCATTTCTCTCTGCACCTTCTTTTCTTGAGCTGCCATTAGGTCCTTTGCCGTGGTAACTCTAGGGTAGAGAAGTGTTGATTGTGTCTTGGCATCATTCCATATTTCTCCTAGTTCTTGATACATTCTACCTGGTGGTGGGGGAGAGTTATCGCCTGGAGCTACTAGTTCGTTTGGGAGTAGTTGGATAAATTCCTTTAAACCTATCTCCGCAGTAGGGAGGGGGTGGTGGAGCATATGGTGGAGTGCTGTATTCTAGAGGAAACTTCTCTGTCTTGACGGAGGCAGGGTCTTTAATCTTTGTCAATTCCTTTTTCAAACAGGTAGCTTTCTGTTGAGTCCAGAATAGGTTACCCTCAGTTTTTAACATCGACAAAGCAGTCACAGAAAACAGGGTGGATTTGTTTTCCTTTATTATTATAATTTTTTCTTGGTCTTATTTTCCTGTCTTCTTTTCACAATGTCCTGCACATGTTGATATTTGGTTTTATTAAATGACCCGTCCGTAGGCCGTCTATATTCAGTGGCGTCCTTAGTCCAATCATGCCTTTTCATGAAAACCCAGGTTTAGTCATTTTCCATGGTTGGGTATTTCCCAATTAAAAACTGTAGAGGGGTGGCGGGTTTCATTGCGACCGGCCCCTCAGACAACTCTGAGCTCCCGTCTGCCATATCTCAAAATTATTATTATTATTTATTTTATTTTTTATTTTATTTTATTTAGGCTCTACGTGTAATGTGAATACAGATAAATGAATGCAAAATAACCCTACATGTGTATAGTCTATATAACTGAATACCATGTAATGTATGGGTGCTGTAAAATAATTGTCCTCTGTGGAGCAACCATGAAATAGAGGATTTATAACTGATATAAACTTTAATGTAACCTCCACAACAATCCTGGTATTTCTATGATAATCTTCTCCTTCCAAGGGAGAAACTATTACTTCAAAACTATTTATTTTTAAAATAACGTGGGTCAATAACACATGGGCAGGTGTATTCCCTAATACAGCAGTGGTGTATGCTTTAAGGTTTATACCCCCACAGGCAACCCTTCGAGCATCTGATCCTAATGTCCACTCAGCTAATTTAAATACACAGGGATTATATTGTTTATAACTAACTCCTGATTTAATGTCCCACCATCCAGTCATACCACACAGAAGACAGTATACATAGAACAATTACAGAATACCTTATCAGAAAAATATTCAAACCTTTAACTCTATCACAACAATCGGCATTTATACTTGGAATTTTGCCCTAAACCTATCACCAAGTCTCACAATAATCATAACAATCAGCGTTTGTACTTGGAATTTCACCCTAAACCTATCACCAAGTCTCACAATAATCATAACAAGCGGCGCATCCCGGGTGGCACAGTGGTCTCTGGTAGCTTTGCCACCAGAGATTCTGGGTTCGAGCCCAGGCTCTGCCACAGCCGGCCGCGACCGGGAGGCCCATGGGGCGGAGCACAATTGGCCCAGCGTTGTCCAGGTTAGGGAGGGTTTGGCCGGCAGGGATATCCTTGTCTCATTGTGCACTAGTGTCGTAGTAATTTCCTCTATTACTAAATGATAAGAGTTTACAAACCACACACAAGTCAGAGTTATATTTTAAACTCCATCTTTAATTATATGAGCTTCACCATAGCCCTTTGACTCTCAGATCAATTCAATGTCTATAAATGAATTCTCTGAGTGCTTACAAAACAATTCTTTGTATCTTTTATAGCCAAGATACACCCCTCTCAACTCACATGACGAACCACAGATATTAGGAACTTCACAAAGGGCCTTTTACTTGAAAGAGGAGTATCCCATAGCCAGATAGCATTAGCTATAAATTATCGTTCAGTTTGGTCTCTTAGACGAGGTTCTACTTCTAAATTCTTGGTACTCCCTAGTACCAAAACATTACCTCATCCAATGGCATATATCAATTGTCAATTCTAGATACTCCCATCTCAAATACACATCCTCTTCACCCCACTCCTGGAGAAGCTCACTAAGGGGAGTGAACCTCTAGGTCATATACTATGAAAGATAAGTTCAACATCAGAGGGGTGGTATAATGGTTCCAGACACTACCATACTCCTCCCCCCAATGGGAGAAGGAGGGTATGACTGTAGTACAGACATAGTGGAGCCCTTCACATGGTTTCACAGATATATTCACATATGCAAGACAATGTTCAAACCTGACTTCTCCCTTTCTGATATTCTGCATATTACCAGACATGTAAAAGACAAGCCTGACCTCTCCCCTCTCTGGGCCCCAAGTGACTTTTCCCTAGAGGAAAAGGAAAATGCAACTGCCAACAGTATAGTCCAAAAGAAGACATTCTAATGACAAGTATAAAGTAAATAAAACATCTTATCTATGTTACCTAACTAATTCTGATTCAGCTACGACATTAGCGACTCCTGTGGCGGGCCGGGCGCAGTGCACGCTGACCAGGTCGCTAGGTGTACGGTGTTTCCTCCGACACATTGATGCGGCTGGCTTCCGGGTTGGATGTGCGTTGTGTCAAGAAGCAGTGCGGCTTGGTTGGGTTGTGTTTCGGAGGACGCATGGCTCTCTCCCGAGTCTGTATGGGAGTTGCAGCGATGAGACAAGACAGTAACTACTACCAATTGGATACCACGAAATTGGGGAGAAAAAGGGGTTTAAAAATAAAAAAATCACAACAATCGGCATTTATACTTGGAATTTCGCCCTAAACCTATCACCAAGTCTCACAATAATCATAACAATCGGCGTTTATACTTAGAATTTCGCCCTAAGTCCATTCACCAAGTCTCATAAACATTTAACCCAGGAATTTATAACCTATTTCCACCTAGGTGGTCTTTGCTTAATTCCACGGGTTGTGTAACAATCTATCTATCTTTATTTCCCAAACCCATTTCAACACAATCACAATCTCTTTTTTGTCTTAAGCATCTTTTAACGCAGGAATCTGCAGGTCGTGGGCAACCCTATGTTGCCCCACTTCTTGTGTAGTGTTTTCACTTTGAACAAAAAACAAGGGGGTTGAGCCCTGAGCCACGGTGGTCTGGCCTTCTGGGCAAGGTGTGTATTTGTGTTAAATCCAGCCTACTCTAATTATCCTGCTGGCATGGTCCCAGAGCTGGAGAGGAAGTGAAAGTCGCTTACAATCTAATTGTACAGCTGCCCGAAACAAAAACAGAGCAGATTAAGCTAACAAGCTAGCTAACTTGCTTGGAGATAAATTGTTCTTGTAGTAAGGACAACAGAAACAAGCATCACTCTCAATTCTAGGATCTGAATTAACTCGACCCCAAAAGAGAAAAAGAAGCGAGAAAAAGACGGCTCATGACCAATCCAGAATCCGGATAAACATTGGAATTAATTTTGAAAGGT
This sequence comes from Salvelinus namaycush, assembly GCF_016432855.1. Taxonomy (NCBI): domain Eukaryota; kingdom Metazoa; phylum Chordata; class Actinopteri; order Salmoniformes; family Salmonidae; genus Salvelinus; species Salvelinus namaycush. Next base: position 23,036,764 of record NC_052326.1, read on the forward strand.
GGAAGAGTGACGCTGAAATGGCCACCGTTCTCATAGACTGGTAGATAAGTGTTGGGTTGCATTTTTAGCCTGCTAACTACATTAGCTGCTAACCTTCATATGTTCAGTGTTCAAGCTAGCTAACATGGCTACTTAGCTAGCTAACATCTTCTGTATTTGGAATGTTTTGTACTCAAAGGAATCTAACGATAGCATCATGTACTGTACCTACATTGCATAAACCCCACAGATCCCGAATGCATTTATTTCAGCTAGCTAACAGTAACTAGCTAAATTTAGATATGCAGATTATTGACCACCCAAATCTGTACCCCAGACATACAATTATCTGTAAGGTCCCTCAATCGAGTAGTGTATTTCATGCACAGATTAATCCGCAAAGACCAGGGAGGTTTGTCAATTCCTCGCAAAGAAGGGCACTTATTGGTAAAAAAAGCAGACATTAAATATCCCTTTGAGCATGGTGAAGTTATAAATTAGACTTTGGATGGTGTATTAACACACCCAGTCACTACAAAGATACAGGGGTCCTTCCTAACTCAGTTGCTGGAGAGGAAGGAAACCGCTCAGGGATTTTACGATGGGGTCAATGGTGACTTTAAAACCGTTACAGAGTTTAATGGCTGTGATAGGAGAAAACTGAGGATGGATCAACAACATTGTAGTTACTCCACAATACCTACCTAAATGACAGAGTGAAAAAAAGGAAGCCTGTACAGAATACAAATATTCCAAAACATGCATCCTGTTTGCAATAAGGCACTAAAGTAAAACTGAATAAAAATGGCAAAGAAATTAACTTTATGTCCTGAATACAAAGCGTTATGTCTGGGGCACATCCAGCACAGCAAATCCCTGAGTACCACTCTTCATATTTTCAAGCATCGTGGTGGCTGCATCATATTATGGATATGCTTGTCATCGGCAAGCACTAGGGAAGTTTTTGGCTAAGAATAAATGGAATAGAGCTAAGCACAGGCAAAATCCTAGAAAACTTGGTTCAGTCTGCTTTCCAACAGACACTGGGAGACAAATTCCCCAAATTCCCAATAACCTAAAACACAAAGGTCAAATATACACTGGAGTTGCTTACCAAGATGACATTGAATGTTCCTGAGTGGCCTAGTTACAGTTTTGACTTAAATTGGCTTGACAATCTTTGGCAAAACTTGAAAATGGCTGTGTAGTAATGATCAACAACCATGACATAGAGTAGCTTGAAGAATTTAAAAAATAATAATGTGCAAATATTGTTTATTCCAGGTGTGAAAAGCTCTTAGAGACTTACCCAGAAAGACTCACTTTTTTTTCTTTCATTTTCAATAAATGTGCAAACACTTGTAAAAACATATTTTCACTTTATCATTATGGGGTGTAGATGGGAAAAACATATATTTATTCAATTTTGAATTCAGGCTCTAACACAACAAAATGTGGAATAAGTCAAGGGGTATGAATTCTTTCTAAAGTCACTGTACTGTAGAATTCCATTCATTCCTATGGAGGACCATTCCTACTGGGGAGTGCCAATATGGCCGACTGGTGGTGTCAACGCCTCTCAATGGCCAATACATAGCATCCGCAATCCAGTGTTTAAATACCTCATTGATTTCGAGGGAACCTGAGGTTGTAGAAGTTGTGGTTCTGGAAAAATCATCACCAAAAGAGAGGTAAGAAATGCTATGTCATTTTTTGTTATGCTTTGTGATTCAATAATTATTTGGTTGATAATCGATCAAAAGTTTGCCTGTTTCCAGGACATAGACTGACCAGGTGAATCCAGGAGAAAGCTATGATCCCTTATTGATGTCAGTTGTTAAATTCACTTCAATCACTGTAGATGAAGGGGATGAGACAGGTTAATAAAAAATATATTTTTAAGCCTTGAGACAATTGAGACATGGATTGTGTGTGCCATTCAGAGGGGGAATCGGCAAGACAATTTGTTTTTTAAGTTTCTTTGAACAGGGTATGGTAGTAGGTACCAGACACACCAGTTTGAGTGTCAAGAACTGCAACACGGCTGTGTTTTTCATGCTAAACAGTTTCCCGTGTGTATCAAAAATAGTCCACCACCCAAAGGTCATCCAAACAACTTGACACAACTGTGAGAAGCATTGGGCCAGCATCCCTGTGGAACACTTTCGACATATTGTAGAGTCCATACCCCAACGAATTGAGGCTGTTATGAGGGCAAAAGGTGGTGCAACTCAATATTAGGAAGGTGCTCCTAAGGTTTTGTACACTCAGTGAACCAGTGGAGGCTCCTCAGAGGAGGAAATGGAGGATCATACTCCTCAGTGAATTTTATAAAAAAAAGAAATTGTAAAACATTACAAAAGTTATTATTTTTAGATGAAACTACATTAAGTTTATTCACGTGACCAAATAATTGATTAAAACACAATGTTTTGCAATGAAGGTCTACAGTAGCCTCAACAGCACCATGGTGCAGACGGAGGACAGCTAGCTTCCGTCCTCCTCTTTGTACATTGACTTCAATACAAAACCTAGGAGGCTCTTGGTTCTCACCCCCTTCCATAGTTCCACAGTAATTATGACGACTTCAAATCAAATCAAGTTTATTTTATATAGCCCTTCGTACATCAGCTAATATCTTGAAGTGCTGTACAGAAACCCAGCCTAAAACCCCAAACAGCAAGCAATGCAGGTTTAGAAGCACGGTGGCTAGGAAAAACTCCCTAGAAAGGCCAAAACCTAGGAAGAAACCTAGCGAGGAACCAGGCTATGAGGGGTGGCCAGTCCTCTTCTGGCTGTGCCGGGTGGAGATTATAACAGAACATGGCCAAGATGTTCAAAATGTTCATAAGTGACAAGCTTGGTCAAATAATAATCAGGAATAAATGTCAGTTGGCTTTTCATAGCCGATCATTAAGAGTTGAAAACAGCAGGTCTGGGACAGGTAGGGGTTCCATAACCGCAGGCAGAACAGTTGAAACTGGAATAGCAGCAAGGCCAGGTGGACTGGGGACAGCAAGGAGTCATCATGCCCGGTAGTCCTGACGTATGGTCCTAGGGCTCAGGTCCTCCGAGAGAGAGAAAGAAAGAGAGAAGGAGAGAATTAGAGAGAGCCAAGATTTTCAAAATGTTCATAAATGACAAGCATGGTCAAATAATAATCAGGAATACATGTCAGTTGGCTTTTCATAGCCGATCATTAAGAGTTGAAAACAGCAGGTCTGGGACAGGTAGGGGTTCCATAACCGCAGGCAGAACAGTTGAAACTGGAATAGCAGCAAGGCCAGGTGGACTGGGGACAGCAAGGAGTCATCATGCCCGGTAGTCCTGACGTATGGTCCTAGGGCTCAGGTCCTCCGAGAGAGAGAAAGAAAGAGAGAAGGAGAGAATTAGAGAGAGCCAAGATTTTCAAAATGTTCATAAATGATAAGCATGGTCAAATAATAATCAGGAATACATGTCAGTTGGCTTTTCATAGCCGATCATTAAGAGTTGAAAGCAGCAGGTCTGGGACAGGTAGGGGTTCCATAACCGCAGGCAGAACAGTTGAAACTGGAATAGCAGCAAGGCCAGGTGGACTGGGGACAGCAAGGAGTCATCATGCCCGGTAGTCCTGACGTATGGTCCTAGGGCTCAGGTCCTCCGAGAGAGAGAAAGAAAGAGAGAAGGAGAGAATTAGAGAGAGCCAAGATTTTCAAAATGTTCATAAATGATAAGCATGGTCAAATAATAATCAGGAATAAATGTCAGTTGGCTTTTCATAGCCGATCATTAAGAGTTGAAAGCAGCAGGTCTGGGACAGGTAGGGGTTCCATAACCGCAGGCAGAACAGTTGAAACTGGAACAGCAGCAAGGCCAGGTGGACTGGGGACAGCAAGGAGTCATCATGCCCGGTAGTCCTGACGTATGGTCCTAGGGCTCAGGTCCTCCGAGAGAGAGAAAGAAAGAGAGAAGGAGAGAATTAGAGAGAGCCAAGATTTTCAAAATGTTCATAAATGACAAGCATGGTCAAATAATAATCAGGAATACATGTCAGTTGGCTTTTCATAGCCGATCATTAAGAGTTGAAAACAGCAGGTCTGGGACAGGTAGGGGTTCCATAACCGCAGGCAGAACAGTTGAAACTGGAATAGCAGCAAGGCCAGGTGGACTGGGGACAGCAAGGAGTCATCATGCCCGGTAGTCCTGACGTATGGTCCTAGGGCTCAGGTCCTCCGAGAGAGAGAAAGAAAGAGAGAAGGAGAGAATTAGAGAGAGCCAAGATTTTCAAAATGTTCATAAATGATAAGCATGGTCAAATAATAATCAGGAATAAATGTCAGTTGGCTTTTCATAGCCGATCATTAAGAGTTGAAAGCAGCAGGTCTGGGACAGGTAGGGGTTCCATAACCGCAGGCAGAACAGTTGAAACTGGAACAGCAGCAAGGCCAGGTGGACTGGGGACAGCAAGGAGTCATCATGCCCGGTAGTCCTGACGTATGGTCCTAGGGCTCAGGTTCTCCGAGAGAGAGAAAGAAAGAGAGAAGGAGAGAATTAGAGAGAGCATACTTAAATTCACACAGGACACTGGATAAGACAGGAGAAGTACTCCAGATATAACCAACTGACCCTAGCCCCCCGACACAAACTACTGCAGCATAAATACTGGAGGCTGAGACAGGAGGGGTCAGGAGACACTGTGATACCGATGATACCGATGATACCCCCGGACAGGGCCAAACAGGAATGATATAACCCCACCCACTTTGCCAAAGCACAGCCCTCGCACCACTAGAGGGATATCTTCAACCACCAACTTACAATCCTGAGACAAGGCCGAGTATAGCCCACAAAGATCTCCACCACAGCACAAACCAAGGGGGGGGGGGGGGCGCCAACCCAGACAGGAAGATCACGTCAGTAACTCAACCCACTCAAGTGACTTCTGGAGGATGTCCTGAAACCTATCAGAGCTCTTGCAACATGAACTGACATGTTGTCCACTCCATCAAAGGATCAGAGAATGAATCTAGTACTGAAAGCATCAGCTACAGCTAGATAGCGCTGCAGTAAATACAATTTGGTGAGTAGTTGACTCAAAGAGAGAGAACGCCAATAGTTGAACAATTTTCAACTGTTTTTTTTTAATTAAGGAGAGGCAAGAGAGAGAGTGTCATTTTTTTTCAACTTTCAGTTTCACTTACTTGCAGATGGCTAGTTTAGCCTACTCAAACACCCGGGTGAAACAGAGGCATGGTATGTTAGCTAGCTGGCTATGACAATCCAACACAACACTGGAACTCTTCCAAGTCAAGGTAGGCTTTTGGTTTTACTAATTTATTGCCACCGGGGCCCACCGGTGTCAATGCTAAACTGCTTACTGACTATACAGTGTAACATTGCTGCATTATTGTAGCTGGTTTATTAATGCATTAGTTATATTAGTCATGTTGACTAGGACGTTACTTTAGCTAATATGGTGACAACAATGTAGGCTGTTTGTAGAGGTTTGGCTTGGAAAGGTTTTTTCGCCTGGTCACATACAGCTGATTTGTTGTGCATTGAAGTCCACAAACGAAGGGAAAAGATAAGAGGAGGAGAGCGCATAGATGCGAGAAAAAATACAACTTGGCTGCTATGAAAGTGAGCTGTGTTTACGCGTGACCAGGGGTGTATTCATTCTGCCGATTCTGTTGAAAAACGTTTCTTAAACGGAAGCAAACAAAATGGGATAAAAATACCAGAATTTGTCTAATAGAAACTCTCGTTTGCAACTGTTGGACTAATGATTACACCATAGATAAGCTAGATTCAGGCAGGCAAGAGTGTGCAAGGCGGTATTGTCTGTCCATGTGTCACTGTCTGTCACCTCAAATTTTTCTCTCGACCTGTGTACCTACGCTGTAAACTTTCATTGTAGCAACCTCATGATGGGTATAGGGAAAATTTGAGTACCATGTAATAGCCTAAACCTATCGATGTTACATTGAAGGATGGTACTTCAGCATAACATGTTCCACTGGTTACAGTGTAATATCAATATGTTATCAAACCAAAATCAATGTTTAATTGGCATATGCACAGGATACAGTGGGGTATATATGAGAATATGATATTGTACCGTGTACTATTGATGTAACAATTTGTTTAATGTTTTCCCAATGTCAACCTATAATGCACAGGACCTGTTGGATGGAGGAAACAAAGTCTGCCATAGATGATGACGAACATCCTAACCCTTCAACTACGCTACATGTGTCGCCATCAGCATTGTGTCAATGTGATGTTCTACCTGCTACACCAGAGACCAACCAAAAACCAAATCAACTTTATTTCTCATCATTTCAATTGACAAGATAGAATGAACGTGCGCGTCAGCCATTGAGAAAATAACCTCTTTAGCTGGGCTGTAAGGATGCATTGTGGTCAAACCGGCTCTGACGACCACCTAGTATGGGGAGGTGGGAGCAGCACATAACAGTTTGATGCCTGGAGGTGTGGGGCCTGGCAACAGGGTCGTCATGCCAAGCTGCTGCGTGTGGCAAGTACTGGCCTCCTGTGATCCGCTGTGGCACCATGTAGGCTTTTTTTCCTGGGAGCTAGCCGTATAGGCGCTGCCTTGTATATGTGTTTTATATAAGTTCTACAAGTGCTCATTTGTCATTGTAATTGTCCCATTTACCTTGTAAAGTTTTTAATTGTGAATTAAAATGAAAGCGTGAATTATTAAATAACAGAGATTTATGTGGTCATTTAAAAAAAAATCATGCAGCAAGTAGTCCAACCAAGTCATCCATGGTTCTGTTACTCCGGCAGTGTTGATGTTGATGGGGGGAAAAAAAATCATATCACTGAAATATATTGATATAACTTTTTAGCGCAAGTTTCAATGGCCTTTCCAAACCACGCTTTCATTGTATTGATTCTAACTCAATGTAATTGTATATTAATATTAATACGTTTCATCAGGAAAAGGGAAAATACTTGTAATGAGTGTAATGTCTGCCATTCTGTATGAACAAATGTTTCCTACCAACTCCTTTTCACCGATGTTCCTGAACAAACTCTTGATTGGTTGGTAGTGGGACAGAAGGGACGAGTCTGAGTCTGTGGGGGCTGTTACGTCTATAGTACACCGCAATGTAATATTCCCGTATTGTGCATATGCCAGATGAACATTGATTTTTACTTAATAAGATAATATTGATGGAATATGGGTAAATTATAGTGAGAATGTATGCACCGTTTATGAATTCAACCACTAATTCACCATCAATTAATTGATGGTTGGTAACATACTGGACATGGTCTCACCTGAGAGAGAGGAGGTAGGTAATATACTGTCTATGGTCTCACCTGAGAGAGAGGAGGTAGGTAATATACTGTCTATGGTCTCACCTGAGAGAGAGGAGGTAGGTAATATACTGTCTATGGTCTCACCTGAGAGAGAGGAGGTAGGTAATATACTGTCTATGGTCTCACCTGAGAGAGAGGAGGTAGGTAATATACTGTCTATGGTCTCACCTGAGAGAGAGGAGGTAGGTAATATACTGTCTATGGTCTCACCTGAGAGAGAGGAGGTAGGTAATATACTGTCTATGGTCTCACCTGAGAGAGAGGAGGTAGGTAATATACTGTCTATGGTCTCACTGTCACGCCCTGACCTTAGAGAGCCTTTTTTTCTCTATTTTGGTTAGGTCAAGGTGTGACTAGGGTGGGTACTCTAGTTTGTATATTTCTATGTTGGCCTGCTATGGTTCCCAAACAGAGGTAGCTGTCTGTCGTTGTCTCTGATTGGGGATTATAATTAGGCAGCCTTTTGCCACCTGTTGTGTGTGGGATCTTGATTTTGTATTGTTGCTTTTTAGCCCTGCAAGGCTGTACATTTCGTTTTGTTACTCTTTATTGTTTTGTTGCTGGTTCACATTAATAAAAATGATGAATGCCTTCCACGCTGCACCTTGGTCCAATCCTTCCAACAACGAACGTTACAGAAGATCCCACCACCCACGGACCAAGCAGCGTGCCCAGGAGGAGCAGGGATCCTGGGCCTGGGAGGAAAGCCAGGAGTGGAGGACATCCTGGACGTGGGAAGAGATTATGGCAGGAGACAGAAGCCTGCCATGGAAGCAGGCGGAAGCAGCGAAGGAGCAACAACAACGACACCGGGATTCGCGGCCACGACGAAAGCCCGAGAGGGTTTTAAAGAGTTTTAAAAAAGTTTGGGGGAGGGGCACACGGGGTGGTTGGCGGAGCCAAGGTGGGAACCAGAACCAACTCCCTGTACTCACCGTGTGGAGTTGGTCACCGTTCAGGTGCCATGTTTTCCGGTTCTACGCACCGTGTCTCCAGTGCGCCTCCACAGCCCGGTGCGTTCTGTGCCAGCTCCCCGCACTTGTCGTGCTAAAGTGGTCATTTGTCCAGGACGCGTTGTGCCAGCTCAGCGCTCCTGGTCTCCAGTACGCCTCCAGGGCCCAGTAAATCCTGTGCCAGCTCCACGCACCAGGCCTCCAGCGACCGTTCCCAGTCCAGAGCCTCCGGCGACGGTCTGCAGCCCGGAACCTCCAGCGAGGGTTCACAGTACGGAACCTCCAGCAACGGTTCGCAGTCCGTAGCCTCCAGTGATGATCCATGGCCCGAAGCCTCCAGTGATGATCCATGGCCCGAAGCCTCCAGTGATGATCCATGGCCCGAAGCCTCCAGTGATGATCCATGGCCCGAAGCCTCAAGTGATGATCCATGGCCCGAAGCCTCCAGTGATGATCCATGGCCCGAAGCCTCCAGTGATGATCCATGGCCCGGAGCCTCCAGTGATGATCCATGGCCCGGAGCCTCCAGTGATGATCCATGGCCCGAAGCCTCCAGTGATGATCCATGGCCCGGAGTCTCCAGTGACGATCCATGGCCCGGAGCCTCCAGTGACGATCCATGGCCCGGAGCGTCCAGTGACGATCCATGGCCCGGAGCGTCCAGTGACGATCCATGGCCCGGAGCCTCAAGTGACGATCCATGGCCCGGAGCCTCCGGTGACGATCCATGGCCCGGAGCCTCCGGTGACGATCCATGGCCCGGAGCCTCCGGTGACGATCCATGGCCCGGAGCCTCCGGTGACGATCCATGGCCCGGAGCCTCCGGCGACGATCCACGGTCCGGTTCCACTGAAGCGGAGGGATCCGCGAGCGGAGCGGGGTCTACGTACCGAACCGGAGCCGCCATCGAGGCTAGATGCCCACCCGGACCCTCCCCATAGAGTCAGGTTTTGCGGCCGGAGTCCGCACCTTTGGGAGGGGGTACTGTCACGCCCTGACCTTAGAGCCTTTTGATTCTCTATTTTGGTTAGGTCAGGGTGTGACTAGGGTGGGTACTCTAGTTTGTATATTTCTATGTTGGCCTGGTATGGTTCCCAGTCAGAGGCAGCTGTCTACCAAACAAGTCAGTGTCACAACAGTGTCTTTTACATACATAGGATGTGGTGTTGTGCTGTAACCAGTGTAACATGATTGCCCATAGTCCACCAATATGTCATGGAGATGCAGAGGCGTTTATCCATGGCTGCTAAGGGAAGCCAGGGTTCCCCAAATATTTGATCAATGAAGAAAACAAAAATAATTATATTTCGTCTCTGTGTTTCCTAAATTTTTCTTCAATTTGCTAGTGGCTCAATAGCCCCTGTGGCTCAGTATGTGTAGCCTATGTATCTGACCCTGTCTGGACCCAAAGAGTATGACATGTTGCTGCCGTAGCATGTCATTGATTGATGCCAGAAAGCATTTGGCCTCCCTTCATAAAAAAATATAAAATAATTATCCAGTCAACGTTGAGCTGAGCTCAACTGGGAGTTGTCCTGGCTCAGCAAAATGCCTCCCAAGGGAGGCAGGTTTGGATTGGCTTCACACCATTCAAATCACAACCAAAGCAAAATGTCATTGTCAGAGAAACATGTCTGTTTCTGGTCTGCTTATGTTGATGTCCTGCAGTAGCTAGCTTGCTAAATTGCTAAACTCTGTCCTGGGGCACATTTTGGTTTTTGCCCTAGCATTACACAGCACTACCCTAGCACTACACAACTCATCATCAAGCTTCGATTATTTGAATCAGCTGCGTAGTGCTAGGGCACAAACCAAAATTTGCCACCGGACAGACTTTGGTTAACTAGCTAGCTAACTTCGCTTGTTCATTGTTCCAATGCGAGGAAATTGGGCTAGCAAGCCAGGTAGCCAGGTAGCCTTTGACAACAAAAACTTAAAGCATACTCTACGAAAGAGCCATAGACCGTTTTGCCAACATGAAAGAGAGGAGGATTGCATTGGCGTTCAACTAAGGGTGAGTCAACATTTTTTTATTACTTGAGCACAGATACTGGTTGACACCGCTACTGGATGGAAAAGCAGCACGGATGCAAGTGGACACTGGAGCAGCCATATCTTTGCTGTCTGTGGCTGTATACAAGGAGAAACTACATCACCTCACACCACAGCTCACAAAGATGACTCTAAAAACAATCACTGGTGATCCACAGGCACTGCCAACACAGCAAACACATACATGCATAATCACACGCATACACACATGTTCATCTTCATGCAGTGGTGTCACCTTCCTTAAGACCTGAGGGAACTGACCACTGTAGCTGAACTGATGAGAGCTTCAGGCTGTATATCATCTGGGGGTTGTAATCTGAGCTCCTTAGGCCATAGGTCTGAAGCATACTGTACTGTTTGCAGTCCTGTTTTTTTTGTCAAAAAAACTCCAACAAGTTTGTTTGGCAGAGATATACTGTAAATAATGAGGTTCATTAGTAATACAGTTTATTCTCACTCATTCAAACAGAGAGCTTCTCCAGTCTCTCTCTCACTCAAACATTCTCACACTTTCTCTCACTCTCTTACTCACTGCCCAGTTGAAAGTGTGTTCAGGAGCTTTCTGCAGCTGCAACCAATTCCAGCAGCTGAAAGCTGGAGCAAACGCTGGCATTGGAGTGTTTATTGTGTGTATGTGAGTGGGTGTGTCCTGGTCCAATCTCTATATAAGGGTCTCAGAGACAGAAATACATAGTGTCAGTGTCAAGGACAATGACCCTCTGAAAAGATACTGTATCTACCTGTCCTCATCTTCCTACAGGGAGGTCTAACATTATTTCCAACACAAACACACACTCAATACGAACACCACAAGCACACACTCAATAAGCACAGCACAAGCACAGCACACTTAATGTAATCTATGTGTTTTTCTATTGCAATAATACAGCCGTCTAATTGGCTCTGACAACCTGGCCAACTGAATTCCACTCAGCTTCTCGCAGAATGCCTCTCTATGTCTCGAATTTGGTCCAATCAGCTGGAATGATATTTATCCATTCACCTCCCTCTTCTTTCTCTCACCTCCCTCCTCTCTCTCTCATCCACCCTTTGTCTTCCTCACTCTCACCTTCCATCTCTCACTCTTCCTTTATCTGTCTTCCCTATCTCTCTCCACTCCCTCTCTCTCGCTGTGTGAAGGAGACCGTGTTCTTCCTCTCCCCCGCTAATTTTAGCATCAGTAAAATAATTATGATTGATGCAGGTGTCTTTCTTTTCCTTCAAAGCCTTAAATGGATAAAACAAAACCAGCCCAGAAACGAATTAACGTGCAAGGATGAGCAAGGGAGAGAAGCTTATCAGCATGCCCTACAGCTTTAAATATCATATTAGATATCTTAATAGTTTATTCTGACAGGAGTGACAGTGACCAACTTTCTCATTTTCCCAGTCAATTGATGTTCTTAATGGTTCTCCCCCTGGCTCCTAAACTTTTAGAGGGACACAGCATTTTGAAACACGTCTGGGATACATCATGTGTTGTTTCCTCTGCTTAGCCTTTTTACCCTTTCACTGAATCAAACGCTAGATAGATATGAGTCTCGGAGTAGAAACACATAGACATCGCTGTACATGACATTAAAACCTCTTAAGGATCGTACCCTTTTTCAATTTTCGCTGTACATGACATTAAAGACATACCATGGCCAAAACGACATTCCAATGAGATGTTTGTGAGGTCTTTTAGAACTTTGATGGAGCTGACTTCCAGTAAAACTTATGTGAGAATTTATAAGTAATGTATCTTGGAGGACGTATCGTATTATAAATCTTGTTCTGAGACCAGGCTGGTTGTTGGGTCGTTAGCATTTGTGGTAATGACAAAGGTTAGGGAAATTTACATAGCAGGTTTGGAGAATTAGGTTAGGGTTAGGAAAAGGGTTAGGGGAAGGGTTAGCTCAAATGCTTCAGATGTCCCCGCCGCGACTCGAACGCGCAACTTTTGGATTGCTAGACGGTCGCGGTATACACCAACCTTCTTACTTACTGTTACCTAACATATCATACTAAATGGAGGTACAGTGCACAAATGTACTTTCCAAACCATAAGTCTGTTTAATGTGGTCAGGCTCTGTTAGGGAGAAGGGACGTGGTCACATTGTGATGGCTGATTTAGTTAAATCTAGCTCACCAAGGTCACCTCCACATGCTGACCTAACCCAGAGTGATGATTCTGGAGATCTGGATAGTTCTGGCATGTGTATAAATTATTAACTCTTTGACGCGTACAATCACATACACTACATTACCAAAATGATGTGGACACCTACTCGTCGAACATCTCATTACAAAATCATGGGCATTAATATGGAGTTGGTCCCCCCTTTGCTGCTCTAACAGCCTCCACTCTTCTGGGAAGGCTTTCCACTAGATGTTGGAACTTCAGCCACAAGAGCATTAGTGAGGTACTGATGTTGGGCAATTAGGCCTGGCTCGCAGTCGGCGTTCCAATTCATCCCAAAGGTGTTCGATGGGGTTAAGGTCAGGGCTCTGTGCAGGCCAGTCAAGTTTTTCCACACCGATTTTGACAAACCATTTCTTTATGATCCTTGCTTGTGCATAGAGCATTTTCATGCTGATACAGGAAAGGACCTTCCCCAAACTGTTGCCACAAAGTTGGAAGCACTACTTGCATTGGGGCAGGTACCGTTTTCCTGGCATCTGCCAAACCCAGAGTCGTCCGTCGGACTGCCAGATGGTGAAGCATGATTCATCACTCCAGAGAACGCGTTTCCACTGCTCCAGAGTCCAGTGGCGGCAAGCTTTACTCCACTCCAGCCGACGCTTGGCATTGTGCATGGTCATCTTAGGGTTGTGTGCAGCTGCTTGGCCATGGAAACTCATTTTATGAACGAACAGTTCTTGTGCTGACGTTGCTTCCAGAAGCAGTTTGAAACTCAGTAGTGAGTGTTGCAACCGAGGACAGACGATTTGTATGCACTACGCGCCTCAACACTCGGTGATCTCGTTCTGTGAGCTTGTGTGGCCTACCACCTCGCGGCTAAGCTGGTGTTGCTCCTAGATGTTTCCATTTCACAATAACAGCACGTACAGTTGACCGGGCAGCTCTACCAGGGCAGAAATTTGACGAACTGACTTGTTGGAAAGGTGGCATCCTATGATGGTGCCACGTTGAAAGTCACTGAGCTCTTCAGTAAGGCCATTCTACTGCCAATGTTTGTCTAAGGAGATTGCATGCCTGTGTGCTAGATTTTATACACCTGTCAGCAACGGGTGTGGCTGAAATAGCCAAATCCTCTAATTTTAAGGGGTGTCCACAATTTTATGTATATAGTGTATTTGTGATCATTGATGAGTGGTCCCTGCAGAGTACCATCGCAGATATGTGATTGGAACAGTTGCAACAGAACGTATGATGGAACACATACATCTAAACAGTATTGATCTCTGTAAAGCATCTAAACAATGTTTTGTACTGATGGGAAATAAAGGTTTTCACAACTTGATTTCTCAATTTCACCTTTTATTGTAAACAATAAATTCGAACTTCATCATCCAAGCATCACACGGAACACATCCACAGCTAAACTCATTCCATTAATCAATCAAAATAAAAAATTGCGCAGACAAAAAACAAAACATAAGTTATTGACCTGACAACTAGACTTGTTTACAATGTACCACATCTCTGGTGAGCACAGGGAAGAAATATAATATTGTTTAGAAAAGTCAGCTAAGCTAACAGCAGCAATATTCTTTGATGGCAGCCATATTTGTTTATGTTTGACAAGCGAAAACTCCCTAATCCCAGAATGCCATTTACAAATCTTCGATGCACTTGTTACAGTGTATACAAGAACTGGAGCACATGACTTGACAAGTCGTTTACAGTTTGACAAACCACAAAGCAAATAAAATGTTATCACCTCACAGATCATCACCGCAAATACAAGCCTATTGCCTAACCTAACCGTAGCACAAAAGCTAATCAGGGTTGCCAGATTTGGAGAGATTTTTCTTCCCTAATTCCCAGCTGTTTTGAAAGCACCATACGTCAGTCGAGTGAAGCATCCCTTCACCTCGTTTTGTTATAATATCTTTGGTCTGACAGATGCTTACGTGACAACCAGAATGCATTGTATGATGTCAACAAACATGGCGATACACATACAGTGGCAAGAAAAAGTATGTGAACCCTTTGGAATTACCTTGATTCCTGCATAAATTGGTGATCAAGTTTGATCTGATCTTCAGATCACAACAATAGACAAACATAGTGTGCTTAAACTAATGACACACAAATTATTGTATTTTTCTTGTATATATTGAATACTTAATTTAAACATTCACAGTCTAGGTTGGAAAAAGTATATGAACCCCTAGGCTAATGACTTCTCCAAAAGCTAATTGGAGTCAGGAGTCAGCTAACCTAACCTAGTCCAATTAATGAGAAGAAGATTGGAGACGTTGGTTAGAGCTGCCTTGCCCTATAAAAACATTCACACAATTTGAGTTTGCTATTCACAAGAAGCATTGCCTGATGTGAACCATGCCTCAAACAAAAGAGATCTCAGAAGACCTAAGATTAAGAATTGTTGACTTGCATAAAGCTGGAAAGGGTTACAAAATATCTCCTAAAAGCCTTGATATTCATCAGTCCACGGTAAGACAAATTGTCTATAAATGGTGAAAGTTCAGCACTGTTGCTACTCTCCCTAGGAGTGGCCATCCTGTGAAGATGACTGCAAGAGCACAGCGCAGAATGCTCAATGAGGTTAAGAAGGATCATGCTAACAACTCTGTTGACGAGTCTACGATACATAAAACACTAAACAATAATGGTGTTCATGGGAGGACACCATGGAAGAAGCCACTGTTGTCCAAAAAAAACATTGCTGCACGTCTGAAGTTTGCAAAAGGGCACCGGGATGTTCCACAGGGCTACCGGCAAAATATTCTGTGGACAGATGAAACTACAGTTGAGTTGTTTGGAAGGAACACACAACACTATGTGTGGAGAAAAAAAGGCACAGCACACCAACATCAAAACCTCATCCCAACTGTAAAGTATGGTGGAGGGAGCATCATGGTTTGGGCTGCTTTGCTGCCTCAGGGCCTGGACAGCTTGCTATCATTGACGGAAAAATAAATTCCCAATTTATCAATTGAGGCACGGGATCCCGACGAGCCGGTTGAGGCACGAGATCCCGACGAGCCAACCGAGGCTTGAGAACCTGTCGAGCCAGCTGAGGCATGGAAACCTGATGAGCTAGCTGAGGCATCCCCGGTTGTTTCGGCAGCCGCCCTTGGAACTGACGTCACCAGTAAAAAATATTTAAAAAAATCCATGTTGCTTCCCTTTGGTGATACATTATTCTGTAACGTGCACGCTAATAATCGGGAAGCAAGTACAGGGAGTGAATTTAATAGATAAACAAACATGGAACAAAACAAGAAACACGAGTAGTGTACAGACATGAAACATATAAACAGAAACAGTCAATAACGCCTGAGGAAAGAACCAAAGGGAGTGACAGATATAGGGGACGTAATCAGGAAGGTGATGGAGTCCAGGTGAGTCTCATGAGGCGCAGCTGCTCGTAACGATGGTGACAGGTGTGCGTAATAATGAGTAACCTGGCGACAACGAGCGCCAGAGAGGAGGAGCAGGAGTAGACGTGACACACATCATGTGTCCATTACAATCTATGCAAGAATCGGAATGCATGATTTGTCATCAGTACTTAAAAATATGTGAATAAAACGGTAAATAGATTATATTCCATACATACATACATGGAATGCTACAGTAGAAACGACCACACTATATATAGAAAATGAGGTACTTACTTTGATAGGAACGCACGCTTGTCCAAAGGTATTATTTGTAAGGAAAACAACAATGAAGGCAACGTGGGTGCCAGATAGAAAATATGTCACGGGGAAACAGTTCTTTCAAGGCCTGTTCTGACTAGAGATGTGCAAATGTCTGCATACTTAATCAGGGGAAACACTGGGGAAGTGCTTGGGCTCTTGTTGAAGAGAGAAGTTTGTCCGGCTCAGTAAAGTATCAACATAAATTGTACGCAGCAGTGAAATGGGTTACTTCTTTTGTGAATTAATGAGAAGGCGGAATACACCTCAATTCAAACTGGTAGAAAATACAACTCTAAAATGGACTAATTGAAACATAGCCTATAGATAATTAGCAGGCAGCATGGCTTGGTTTGAGGTCAGTGCTGGTTAACTGTCCTGTTGCGTAACAATCACATTTTGGAACAGTGAGTGCATTCTGACATCATGCACATAAAAAAATTCACGCTAGGACGACTGTTAGAGATATTTGAAACTCACGCATGAAAATGTTATTAATGAAACAGGGACAGGTTAGACCTTAGAGTGGGTCAGTGTCATTACTCTGATTTAGTGTGATGTGTACACTGGCCTGCTTTGCTTAACTGGCACTTCCACTGTGAAACAGACTAGAACCTTTCCTTTTGTCCTAAAAAGGAAGTGGAGTGCTCCACATGGCCCTATGCCCTCCACATAACCCCTGTTCATAGTCAGACAGCTACTGTCTGATCTCTGTATCTCTCTGTCTTCCCTCCTCCTCCTCTCCCTCTGTTGTCAGAATGCAGTGCTGGATGTTGGATGTGAATATGTGTGTGTGTGTTCTCAGGGTGCAGTGTTGTGTGTTGTGTTTGTGTACCTGCCGACTGACAGACTGTGCTTTGATCAGGTCAGAGCCTTAGGGCAGCATGCCACAGGGCCTCCTGTCTAACTCTCTCACACACACACTCCCGGATGCACGCACACAACACACAGAGACACACACACAGAGACACACACACAGAGACACACACACACACACACACACACACACACACACACACACACACACACACACACACACACACACACACACACACACACACACACACACACACACACACACACACACACACACACACACACACACACACACACAACCTTTTATGTTTTCACTTTTCCCTTTATTCATTTCCCCCAAGCAGTTAAAACACATGAGAAAGAATTGGTGTTCTCAGGGCAGATGGGGTGAAAGGTGTTTAGGTGAGAGGTGACTGACACTTCAAGTCCTGATTGGGTTTAGCGGGGTTTGATGGGAAAGGGCGGGCTGTGTCATGACAGTGTCACTTCCTCTCATGTCCTGACTGACGCTGTCCACCCTCTCATCTCCTCTGATAGACGAACATGGCACTCTCTGCCTGGCTCTGAGCAGCCAACCTGTTGTGATGATTAGTGCTTCCATTTCCTGGGTGTGTGTGTGTGTGTGTGTGTGTGTGTGTGTGTGTGTGTGTGTGTGTGTGTGTGTGTGTGTGTGTGTGTGTGTGTGTGTGTGTGTGTGTGTGTGTGTGTGTGTGTGTGTATGTGAGGGTGTGTGATTTCAAGTGCCTAAATTGTCTGATCTGCCCATGTCCTGACTCACTCCATCAGACAGATTAATTTTGAGTGGAGAGAGAGGGGAGTGAGAGGTAAGGGGGTTTGGGAGAGAGAAGCCAGTCACTCAGTCCTTTAGGCCACTCATGGCCGTATGTTAGTGGTGAGAGTGTTTGGGTGATTAAGCTACGTGTAGTTTCAGTTCCGTCCACCTGACCTGAGATCTTCTGCTGCTCAGTCGTGGCCATGTCTGAGGAGATCACTCATCTCTAACTATCTCTAATTATTTCCAATAAGCTCTAATCATATGTTTATTCAGTTAGGGTGTATTTATCAGGACACAAGGCGAGACCCAGATGCAGACACATGAGGCCGATGGTTGGAGTCTTACAATGTTTATTCATCCAAAAGGAGTAGGTAAGAGAATGGTTGTGGACAGGCAAAATGTCAAAACCAGATCAGAGTCCAGGAGGTACAGAGTGGCAGACAGGCTCGTGGTCAAGGCAGGCAGAATGCTCAGGCAGGCGGGTACAAAGTCCAGAAACAGGAAAGGGTTAATAGCACTTTTCCATGATTTATGCTGGCCCGTAGATGATTTTGTGGACCGGTGCTGTACTATAATTTAGAGATGTGACTAGTCACAGGGTAAGGCAGGCAGTAGCCTTTGCCCAGTGTGATTTTCCTGCTCAGTAAATGTTGTTTTTAGCAGCCGGATGGGCCAGAGCCAGGTTATGGTTGAGCCAGACCAGGGGGGGTTCTCCAGAAGGACACTAGCAGGTGTCTGTGTGTCATCCTGAAATAACACACACCCATGTCTAACTATGTCTACACTGGGTCGCTTTTGTCTGCAGACAATCAGAAAGGACAGGAGAGCAAATTAGGGTATCAGCCTAGCTGTAACAGACACATCAACTGGCCATGGCATTGTTTAGGATAACCCTTTGGATACTGCTCATGTTATTTAACGTTGTTATATTTCACCCAATGTCGAAACAGGCCAAAGTATTCACGCCACTACAATTGGGCTGGTTATATGCTGTTTTATGAAATCACAGAGGCACCCACTCTGTAATTTCTAGTCCATGTAGTTACATAGAACAGGGGTTCTAACTTTTTCAGCCTGGGACCCAAATTAGAAATTCTGTGTTTTCCTGGGACCCAAGCTTAAGAAAATATGCAACTATACTTAAATATTGTGTCACGATCATCTTGAGGATAAAGAGTGGACCAAGGCGCAGCGTGTGAAAAATACATGCTCTTTTATTAGAGACGAGTGAAACACGAAACGAACACTTATAACAAAACTAAACAACCGTGAAGCTACAAACGTAAGTGCAATACAAAAGCTACAAACGTTATACATAGACAATTACCCACAAACGCATAATGCCTATGGCTGCCTTAAATATGGCTCCCAATCAGAGACAAATGAAAGACAGCTGTCTCTGATTGAGAACCACTCAGGCAACCATAGACATACCTAGACACATTCACTAAACACAACCCCATACACTAAACCCAACACCCCCTTACCATATAACCACCCAAGACGAGACAAAACACAAACATTCCCCATGTCACACCCTGACCTAACTAAAATAATAAAGAAAACAAAGAATACTAAGGCCAGGGCGTGACATATTGGTACATTTCATTGCACTTATGCCTAAAACAAATGCAATATAGACAAAAACAAATAACAATGAAATTAAATATCCATATAAATATCTTCTCTATATACTCTATATCTATGTTTATTTCCCCCATTAAAAACACTCTTACATACATATCTGTCTAGGTTGGAACTGTTGCTGTTAAAATACAATAAATCATTTTCATTCTGAACTGGAATAAACTGTTTGATCACATCACACAGATGAATAACGGACTACACACAGGCTTTTTGATAGTGCTTGATAGTCCCTAAGTAACAGTACAGATGAAAAATGATCAGGCCTACTGTGTCACACCCTGATCTGTTTCACCTGTCTTTGTGCTTGTCTCCACTCCCATCCAGGTGTCGCAGATCTTCCCCTTAATCCCGTGTGTATTTATACCTGTGTTCTCTGTTTGTCTGTTGTCAGTTTGTCTTGTCTTGTCAGGTCTTACCAGCGTGCTTTCCTGTTTCTCGAGTTCTGTTTCCTAGTTTTCCCGGGTCTGACTTTTCTGCGTGTCCTGACCCCAAGCCTACCTGCCGTCCTGTACCTGCCTGACTCTGACCTGTTTACGAACCTCTGCCTGCCCTGACCCCGAGCCTGCCTGTCGTCTTGTACCTGCCTGACTCTGACCTGATCACGAACCCATGCGTGTCCTCGACCTGCCCTTTGCCTGCCCCATGTTTACAATACATATCTGAGAACTGTACTATCCGCCACCTGTGTCTGCATCTGGGTCATATCCTGAGTCGTGATATATTGTACATCTTACTGTAGAAATGATTGTTAAACTAGTCTAGGTTGGAACTGTTGCTGTTAAAATACAATGCATCTTTTATATTCTGAACTAAAATAAACTGATTGATAACATCACACAGATGTAGACCAGAAAACACACACACAGTCCTAATGAGAGCATGTCTATTCTGGGCTCTGTTTTTGACAGTGTAACACTGAGGTCATGCTCAGCCTTGAAACTGTTTCTGTACTTGTTTTATAAGTTTGTCAGAGTTGAGAACCCAGACTAACATAGGTATGTGGTGCCAAACTGGACCAGAAAATCTACTGCTTTCTCAGTCAGACAGGAGACCACTTCCTGCTGTACATGAGCAACCCAGAACTGTGTGTTTGTTTGCCTGAAAAAGCATCTGGCTTCAATCAGTTTATTCCAGTTCAGAATAAAAATTATTACTTGTATTTTAACAGCAACAGTTCCAACCTAGACTAGTTTAACAATCATTTCTACAGTAAGATGTACAGTGGGCCTGATCATTTTTCATCTTCATCTGTGCTGTTACTGTTACTAGCTACTGTAGCTAGCTTTAGCTTTGGCTAATGTAAACTATTAGCTGTGTACAATACCAGGGGATTGTTTGAAAGAGAAACTCACATCTACTACTATGAGAGTTAGTACTCCCTTATTTCTGCTTATCATCACCTGTTATAAAATGACAACAATGCCTTGCTAGCTGACTTACTTTTCCACTGTTGAAGCACTGTTTCCTGTTCTGAAAGAACTCCCTGGGTTTATCATCATGCTGTGGATGTTTGGTCAGGACGTGTCGTTTTATTCACATGTTCATTTTGAGAGACTCATTACTAAGCACTTCCCCACACAAAACACATTGTGGGCGCTCCTCGTTATTTCTCAAAGTTTGAGTTTCTCTCTCTTTCATACATCGCTGTATTTGCGTTTCATGACAATTGAAATCAGTCAGAACTTGTGGCTAGCATGAGTCCATATGATGACATCGGTGAGTGATGGCGAGTGGGAATGACAAGTCAATGGCTGATAGCGCTGCATCGTGTGTGTCGCAGAGTGATCTTCAAGAAAACTGCAGAAAAAAGTGAGCAGAGACCGCACTGAACAGAGAGCGCAGATGCACTTGGCCAAATCAAATGTATTTGTCACATGCGCCGAATACAACAAGTGTAGACCTTACAGTGAAATGCTTACTTACAAGCCCTTAACCAACAATGTGTAACAGTATAACTTTAGTCCGTTCCCTCGCCCCGACCCGGGCACGAACCAGGGACCCTCTGCACACATCAACAACAGTCACCCATGAAGCATCGTTACCCATCGCTCCACAAAAGCCACGGCTCTTGCAGAGCAAGGGGAACCACTACTTCAAGGTCTCAAAGCGAGTGACGCAACCGATTGAAATGCTATTAGCGCGCACCCCCGCTAACTAGCTAAGCACCACCGCCGCCCACAACTTACTATATAAACACCCCCACTACTTACTCTATAACACCACCCCAACCCCACCCCACTCACTTACCTATATAACACACACCCCTACTTACTATATGCAACCACACCCCACTACTTAACAATATAACCCCCCACTACATACTAAA
>NC_052326.1:24036081-24051081 GCF_016432855.1 Salvelinus namaycush
GGCTCTACTCTATTCTACCCTTCTCTACATATCTTCTATGTGAGAGTTACTAATATGTTAGTCTCCTCTCTTCCTCTCTCTTCTCTTCTCTTTTCCTCTCTTCTCGTCTCCACTCTCTCTCACCTGTATCATTGGTGATCTGACTGAATCTCTCTCCTGCTTCGCAATTTGATTTTCGTGGGAACTTGGGCACCCTGCTGTGCTCCTTTAGCGATGCCAGTGGGAACATCTCACCTCCCTCTCTCCTCTGTTCCCTCACCCCTCTGTTATCTCACCCCACCTGAGGGGTGTGTCACCCTTACCTGGGGGGGGGGGGGGGATCTTTCACCCTTTCCTGGGGGGGATCTCTTGTTCTTTGGGGAGGGAACTCAGTGGGGGGTCCCTCTCAGTACCCACCAAAACCTGAGTGATGCAGGCTCTGTGATGCAGTTAAAAGTGGTGTGTGTGTGTGTGTGTACTACTGAGGCACATGGGAATAAAAGGAAAAGAAAGGGAGGGGATCGATGAAAGGCAACAACAATCAAGATCATATAATTTCCCTTGACAATTAGGAGGCCTTCGTCTGAAGGGAACACACACCAATATACACACACACACGATAACTTCTTAGCACCTTTTGTTTCCCACTTAAACGTATCTGCTTTGAAAGTGAGTTTTCCAAGAAATAAAATGCCCCCTGGGCCTACTTAAGCAGTCATTATTTACAGTATCTAAGTGTGTGTGTGTGTGTGTGTGTGTGTGTGTGTGTGTGTGTGTGTGTGTGTGTGTGTGTGTGTGTGTGTGTGTGTGTGTGTGTGTGTGTGTGTGTGTGTGTGAGTGAGTGAGTGAGTGAGTGAGTGAGTGAGTGAGTGAGTGAGTGAGTGAGTCAGAGAATCTTTTAAATGGAAAAACAAAACATTTTCCCAGTCTTTAGCCGAGTGACCTAGCGCTGCCACCCATGAAATCCTCTTATGGTACTGTGTACAGTATGTGAGTGAATTGTATGTGTGTAGGCCTGATAAGGTAGTGTGTGTGTGTGTGTGTGTGTGTGTGTGTGTGTGTGTGCATATGTGTGCGCGTGCGAGTTAGTCATGCCACTTTGTTTTCCACTGAAGATTTAATACCTTACATGGAAGAAAACAGACCGGCTGACATCAAGGATCCTTGTGCAGGTTAGCTGTGTGTTTGTGTGAGTGCGTGTAAGTGTACATGCCTGTGTGTATGTACGGTAGTGGATGAAGGCTATCATATCCAGCCAGGTTACCCGTGATACAAGTCAGTATTCGACGTCCATCCATGTCTGACGACATCGGGAGATGACGTGGAAACTGTCCACTAGGGGCAACAGTGAGCGCTGTTACCTTCAAGTAGGTTTCGGTTTTGCTAGGGTGTTGTGGACTGGGATAGTGGATTGGGCGTAAGCATCTGCCTCTGATTCCAAAGGTTGCAAGTCGAATCCAGCAATAGAAAGTTATTTTTTAGATTTTTTGTTTATTATTATTATTACACATTTTTACCCCCTTTTTCTCCCCAATTTCGATCTTGTCTCATCTCTGCAACTCTCCAATGCGCTCGGGAGGCGAAGGTCGAGTCATGCGTCCTCCGCTTCTTAACACCCGCCCGCCTAACCCGGAAGCCAGCCACACCAATGTGTCGGAGAAAACACTGTTCATCTGACAACAGAGGTCAGCCTGCAGGCGCTCAGCCCGCCACAAGGAGCCGCAAGAGCGCGATGAGCCAATTAAAGCCTCCCTGGCCAAACCCCTAACCCGGATGATGCTGTGCAAATTGTGCACTGCCCTAAGGGACTCCCGATCACGACCCGTTGTGATTCAGCGCGGGATCGAACCGGGTCTGTAATGAGGCATCTAGCGTATTGTTAAATGTCATATTTATATATTTTTGATTCTTCAAAGTAGCCACACTTTGCCTTGTTGACAGCTTTGCACACTCTCAACCAGCTTCACCTGGAATGCTTTTCCAACAGTCTTGAAGGAGTTCGCACATATGCTGAGCACTTGTTGGCTGCTTTTCCTTCACTCTGCGGTCCAACTCATCCAAAACCATCTCAATTGGGTTGAGGTCTGGTGATTGTGGAGGCCAGGTCATCTTATGCAGCACTCCATCACTCTCCTTCTTGGTCAAATAGCCCTTACACAGCCTAGAGGTGTGGTGGGTAATTGTCCTGTTGAAAAACAAATGATAGTTCCACTAAGCACAAACCAGAAGGGCTGGCGTATTGATGCAGGATGCTGTGGTAGCCATGCTGGTAAAGTGTGCCTTGAATTCTAAATAAATTACTGACAGTGTCACCAGCAAAGCACCCCCACATCATCACACCTCCTCCTCCATGCTTCGCGGTGGGAACCACACATGCGGAGATCATCTGTTCACCTACTCTGCATCTCACAAAGACACGGTGGTTGGACTAAAAATCTCAAATTGGAACTCATCAGACCAAAGGACAGATTTCCACCGGTCTAATATTCATTGCCCGTGTTTTTTGGCTCAAGCAAGTCTCTTCTTCTTGTTAGTGTCCTTTAGTAGTGGTTCTTACAGCAATTTGACCATGATTCACGCAGTCTCCTCTGAACAGTTGATGTTGAGATGTGTCTTTTACTCAAACTCTGTAAAGCATTTATTTGGGCTGCAATTTCTGAGGCTGGTAACTCTAATGAACTTATCCTCTGCAGCAGAGGTAACTCTGGGTCTTCCTTTCCTGTTTCGGTCCTCATGAGAGCCAGTTTCATCTGGTGGCTTGATGGTTTTTGCGACTGCACTCAAAGAAACTTTCAAAGTTCTTGAAATTTTCCGGAATGACTGACCTTCATGTCTTAAAGTAATGATGGAATGTTGTTTCTCTTTGCTAATTTGAGCTGTTCCTGGCATAATATGGACTTGGTCTTTTACCAAATAGGGCTATCTTCTGTATACCACCTCTACCTCGACACAACACAACTGATTGGCTCAAACGCATTAAGAAGGAAATAAATTCCACAAATGTACTTTTAACAAGGCACATCTGTTAATTGAAATGCATTCCAGGTGAATATCTCATGATGCTGGTTGAGAGAATGCCAAGAGTGTGCAAAGCTATCATCAAGGCAAAGGGTGGCTACTTTGAAGAACCTCATATATAACATATATTTTGATTTGTTTAACAGTTTTTGGGTTATTCACAATTCAATATGTGTTATTTCGTAGTTATGATGTCTTCACTTTTATGCTACAGTGTAGAAAATAGTAAAAATAAAGAAAAACCCTTGAATGAGTAGGTGCATCCAAACCTTTGGCTGATACTGTAGTCGCAAAATGGTTTGCTTGTCAGCAATCAGGTTTTCAAGATATGTAACTTTCAAAATACAGAAATCATCCACGTATGAAGCATTTTTCTTCATATGATGCAAAACGTAACATCTTGAAAACTTGATTGGTGACAAGCAAAACATTTTGGTACTATGTCAACAATGGACTAATGAACCAACTACCGAAAAATTGTTTTAGGGTGGACTTTTCCTTAAACCCTTCCTTACCCATTCTGAGTTAATTCCTGAACTTAACCCTAAACAAAAAAAATGGTGTTAATGCCTAAACTTAACCTTAAACACTTTGAAATTTGATGTTTGGAACACCTTTGAAATTTGACATTTGAGAAACATGGATGAACGTCAACTTCTGACATGAGACTGTGAGATCTGGTAGATCATGTCAAAGGTCTAGCGACTGAGGATTAAATATCAGCCCTCCGCTAAACATAGTTTGCTCCTGTTCAGAAATAAAAACAATAGGAGGCAGAAATCTAGACTGTCACCAAAGGGGGAAATCCATTCTCATATGCCCCGAGCTAGATGAGCAGTTTATACAGTATCTTGACTTTTACAATCTCTCTGGCCTTTCACTGACACTCACTGGCATTCTCTCTCTCTCTCTCTTTCTCTCTTTTTTTCTCTCTTTCTGTCATTCGCTGATTATTGAGATGCCCAAAAGCAATACAATTCAAGACAGGAGAGTGAGTGGAGGATTTTATTTTATTTTTTATCTATCCCTTCTATTTGCAACCACCCCAGACTCCTTATTCTCCCCTCTAGTTTGCTCCCCCTCTTTCCCCTCTCCCTCTCTCCACTCTGGGGGGCCCAGCTCATATTTTGTTTGCACAATGCATTCCTACACACACACACACACACACACACACACACACACACACACACACACACACACACACACACACACACACACACACACACACACACACACACACACACACACACACACACACACAGCATTCCTGCAGGCTCTTTATTTATGTCAATCTTCCTTTTGATCAGAGTCCGGTTTCCCCCTGTTACCCACTCACCGCTCCTGTGAGTGAAGGAACCCACCTGTGTGTGTGTGCGTGCGTGCATGCATTTGCGGGCTAGGACTAGGGCCAGGGGCCCCCAATTCCAAAGAAAGTTTACCGTCAATTAATATGGCTAAATGATTCCCTCACATGGTAAAGTACTTAGGTAAGGTGATCTGGCTGGTGGAGGCGAGTCAGACATCTGGCCCTGATATACACCACAGATGGCTCTACCTGCTATGCACACACACACACACACACACACACACACACACACACACACACACACACACACACACACACACACACACACACACACACACACACACACACACACACACACACACACACACACACACACACACACACACACACACACGCACAGCCATTCTTCATGTGGGTGAGAGGAAGAGGCCAATGTAGGGGGGAATAACAGTGTGTGTGGGTTGCCAGATACTGCTAAAAAGGAAAAGGATTCTAATAAGATACAAGATATGCATGTATGTACCCATGCAAAAACACACACACACACACACACACACACACACACACACACACACACACACACACACACACACACACACACACCTGGTGCTTTAAGAGGTCACGGATACTTGCTTTCTGGGTTTTGGTTTTAGAGCACGTACCTCCTCCTGCTACCTCTGAATGTGTTCTATTGTTCTCTCCAGTCAACAAGATCTCATAGGTTCCCTTCGAAATTCGACATATTATGGATGAACAACTATTGTTAGTGCATTATTTCTGCGTGGTTACAGGGTTAGTTCTGTGTGGTTAAAGGGTTAATTCTGTTTGGTTACAGGGTTAAAACAGAAACAACTCAACATTAACAGTTTATAGTTTCACCTTATTGTGCATTTTTTCCTCATCACAGCTAATTTGTAATTTTATTCAGTAATTATGTTTCCTGCGTAAAGTTGTAAGCAATAGCAGTAGCATTTCGAGTGTTGGTTTTGTTAAAACATTTATGTAACCAGGTGTCAGCATATTTGATTAAACAAAAGTGTGAATACTGTTGCTTAGATTTGCCATCAAAATGATTCAGTGCTCAAAGCTTTACTTAGGACAGACATATAATAATAGTTTAGGGTGTAAATCCATTGCTTTTGATATGTTCCGTCGTGATTTATGTTGGAAATGATCCTGATTGTCTGGTCCTAGTACATCTTTAAGGGCTATGTTAAGACAATCTCTCTGTGTGTGATGGTCTGACTGACTGATGGTTAGAAGTGAAGGCTGTGAGAGGACAGTCTGTTCCTTATATTTCGTTTGGCGAACATTTCTAGGAATACATCTCCCTCATTTAGATAGGCCCAAGTGTGCACAGCCTCTACTCATATCTCTCTCTCGCTTCTTTTCTTCTTGCTTCCTTCCTTTCCCTCCCTCCCTCCCTCCCTCCCTCCCTCCCTCCCTCCCTCCATCATTCTCTCTCCCTCTTTCTCTTTTTCTCACTCTCTTTCTTCCTCTCTGTGCTTCTTCTCTTTCTTCCTCTCTGTGCTTCTTCTCTTTCTTCCTCTCTGTGCTTCTTCTCTTACCTTCCTCTCTTAGTTTTCTTATTCCCCTCTCTCTGCACTCCAACTAGGGAATGTGGGAGGTTGGTCAGACACCCTCAGACAGCTACCCTCCCCATCTCCCCCTCCTCAATCACTCCCCCCCAACTTGAAACCCCCCTCAGGAGCGCTGTACTCTCTCGGCCCCCGTATCCAAATGATTAATCCAAAGCAATTACTCTCCTTCATCTGTCCATCCGCCCGGCTAACAAAACATTTCTACACGTGTCCTCATCACTCCCCTTTAATTACGCCACCACTATTTATCATTCCCCTTTAATGATGCCAGTGTGCCTGCCTGTTTATCAAGCTGCCTGTAATGAAATGCAGCACAAAGATACTCACTGCTCAAAACACCCAAGCTTCTTCTAGTTCTCGT
This sequence comes from Salvelinus namaycush, assembly GCF_016432855.1. Taxonomy (NCBI): domain Eukaryota; kingdom Metazoa; phylum Chordata; class Actinopteri; order Salmoniformes; family Salmonidae; genus Salvelinus; species Salvelinus namaycush. The sequence goes on from NC_052326.1 coordinate 24,042,347, forward strand.
TTCCACTGGTTTTTAACTCAGAAAATAATAAGAACCCGGGAAAGAGAAAAAAGAAATAGCGAATGAGAGGGGGAGAGAGAGAATGAGAGCAAATGAGAGAGGGATAAGGGGAGAGTGGAGTAGATTTAACTAGTTGTTTTTCTTCACAATGTGTTGATCAGGGTGATAGAAAGCATCAATGGGCTGGGGTTCTGCAGAGCTTTTGTTGCAGCGGCAGAAAGCTTCCTGAAACTTCCACAGTTCACACTGAGATCAAACACACACAGAAGGACACTCTCTAACATACAAACACACTCGCATGCATGCACGCAGACCAGTGCTAGTTTCATCAACAAAAATAGTGAATCAAATATTTGTCCAACACCTATTTTTCAGTGGCAATTGATGAGACAATAACTGACTAAATAGACCCAGTAAAAACTATAACTAAATTAAAATGATTTTTCATTTCAGTTGACTAAAACGACGAGAGGAGACTAAATGATCTCTGTGACTAAAATCTGTGTACTAAGTGGACTGGACAAGAGTTTTTGGAGAAATTGAGAGCTTTTCAGTGATAAGCACAATTAGTATTAGCAGCACAGATGCGCAGTGCAGTTCTGTTCAGCAGTGGGACGGATCTATATTCTCTCTGGTGAGCTGTGGGGGAGCAAGCAATGAGTATGGGCAGACCGGCTCCACTCTGCCTCTGATGATACACATCCTCTGATGATACACATCCTCTGATGATACACATCCTCTGATGATACACATCCTCTGATTATACACATCCTCTGATGATACACATCCTCTGATGATACACATCCTCTGATTATACACATCCTCTGATGATACACATCCTCTGATGATACACATCCTCTGATTATACACATCCTCTGATTATACACATCCTCTGATGATACACATCCTCTGATTATACACATCCTCTGATGATACACATCCTCTGACTATACACATCCTCTGATGATACACATCCTCTGATTATACACATCCTCTGATGATACACATCCTCTGATGATACACATCCTCTGATGATACACATCCTCTGATGATACACATCCTCTGATGATACACATCCTCTCTTGATACACATCCTCTGATTATACACATCCTCTGATTATACACATCATCTGATTATACACATCCTCTGATTATACACATCCTCTGATTATACACATCCTCTGATGATACACATCCTCTGATGATACACATCCTCTGATTATACACATCCTCTGATTATACACATCCTCTGATTATACACATCCTCTGATGATACACATCCTCTGATTATACACATCCTCTGATGATACACATCCTCTCTTGATACACATCCTCTGATTATACACATCCTCTGATGATACACATCCTCTCATGATACACATCCTCTCATGATACACATCCTCTCATGATACACATCCTCTCATGACACACATCCTCTCTTGATACACATCCTCTGATTATACACATCCTCTGATTATACACATCCTCTGATGATACACATCCTCTGATTATACACATCCTCTGATGATACACATCCTCTGATTATACACATCCTCTGATGATACACATCCTCTGATTATACACATCCTCTGATGATACACATCCTCTCATGATACACATCCTCTCATGATACACATCCTCTCATGATACACATCCTCTCTTGATACACATCCTTTGATTATACACATCCTCTGATTATACACATCCTCTGATGATACACATCCTCTGATTATACACATCCTCTGATTATACACATCCTCTGATGATACACATCCTCTCATGATACACATCCTCTCATGATACACATCCTCTCATGATACACATCCTCTCATGATACACATCCTCTGATGATACACATCCTCTGATGATACACATCCTCTGATTATACACATCCTCTGATGATACACATCCTCTGACTATACACATCCTCTGATGATACACATCCTCTGATGATACACATCCTCTGATGATACACATCCTCTGATGATACACATCCTCTGATTATACACATCCTCTGATTATACACATCCTCTGATGATACACATCCTCTCTTGATACACATCCTCTGATTATACACATCCTCTGATTATACACATCATCTGATGATACACATCCTCTGATTATACACATCCTCTGATTATACACATCCTCTGATGATACACATCCTCTGATGATACACATCCTCTGATGATACACATCCTCTGATTATACACATCCTCTGATTATACACATCCTCTGATTATACACATCCTCTGATGATACACATCCTCTCTTGATACACATCCTCTGATTATACACATCCTCTGATGATACACATCCTCTCATGATACACATCCTCTCATGATACACATCCTCTCATGATACACATCCTCTCATGATACACATCCTCTCTTGATACACATCCTCTGATTATACACATCCTCTGATTATACACATCCTCTGATGATACACATCCTCTGATGATACACATCCTCTGATTATACACATCCTCTGATGATACACATCCTCTGATTATACACATCCTCTGATGATACACATCCTCTCATGATACACATCCTCTCATGATACACATCCTCTCTTGATACACATCCTCTGATTATACACATCCTCTGATTATACACATCCTCTGATGATACACATCCTCTGATTATACACATCCTCTGATTATACACATCCTCTGATGATACACATCCTCTCATGATACACATCCTCTCATGATACACATCCTCTGATGATACACATCCTCTGATGATACACATCCTCTGATGATACACATCCTCTCTTGATACACATCCTCTGATGATACACATCCTCTGATGATACACATCCTCTGATGATACACATCCTCTGATGATACACATCGCGTAGGCAACTCTCTAGCTTCCATGTAGCTAACCAGTCACCACCAGCCTCCTAGTTAGCTACCCTTTGCCTGGTTAAGAAACACAAGCTAATTTATGAAATGTAAAACAATAGCACCATTGAGTTTAATAGTAAAACAACAGTCTAACTATGTGTCTCTCCCTTGAGTAGGCTATAGAAAAGTAGGCTTGTAGTCTCACTTAACCCTCCCACTTTTCCGACTGCATTTCATATCCAGGTTCTGTGTAGCCAACGTAGCCAAGTGTAACGACCTGGGTGTCGGGGGGTGTGAAATCAGACGCAGGAACAGCAGAGCTTCAATACGGTGATTCTTTAATGCCCAACCGGCAAACAAAATGTCCAACACGGACTTACTGGGTTTCATAAACACCTGTCCACAAACACGGGAGACAAACCCAGTACACAATACAATAAACCACTCCCGAAATCCAAAACTACAGACGAACAAACAAACAAACCGAAACAGTCCCGTGTGGCGCAACATACACAGACACAGGAGACAACCACCCACAACAATCAATGTGAAAACACCTACCTTAATATGGCTCTCAATCAGAGGAAATGAAAACCACCTGCCTCTAATTGAGAACCATATCAGGTCACCCTTAAACAAACATAGAAACACATAACATAGACTACCCACCCAAACTCACGCCCTGACCGTCAAACACATACAAAATAACAGAAAACCGGTCAGGAACGTGACATAACCCCCCCCTCAAGGTGCGTACTCCGAACGCACCACCAAAAGTCTAGGGGAGGGTCTGGGTGGGCGTCTGACCACGGTGGTGGCTCAGGCTCTGGGCGAGGTCCCCACCCCACCATAGTCAATCCCAGCTTACGTCTCCCCCTTAGAATGACCACCCTCATATTACACCCACTTAATTTAAATGGTAACCTTAAGATAAGGGGCAGCACCGGGACAAGGGGCAGCACCGGGATAAGGTAGCTCAGGACAGAGAGATAGCTCAGGACAGAGAGGTAGGTCAGGATAGAGAGGTAGGTCAGGATAGAGGGGCAACTCCGGACTGAAGGGCAGCTCCGGACAGAGAGACAGCTCTGGACTGAGGGGCAGTTCTGGATAAATGGCAGCTCTGGGCTGAGGGGCAGCTCATGACTGGCTGACGGCTCTGGACGCTCATGGCTGGCTGACGGCTCTGGACGCTCATGGCTCGCTGACGGCTCTGGACGCTCATGGCTCGCTGACGGCTCTGGCAGATCCTGTCTGGTTGGCGGCTCTGGCAGATCCTGTCTGGTTGGCGGCTCTGGCAGATCCTGTCTGGTTGGCGGCTCTGGCAGATCCTGTCTGGTTGGCGGCTCTGGCAGATCCTGTCTGGTTGGCGGCTCTGGCAGATCCTGTCTAGTTGGCGGCTCTGGCAGATCCTGTCTGGTTGGCGGCTCTGGCAGATCCTGACTGACGAATGGCTCTAGCGGCTCCTGACTGACTAACGGCTCTGACGGCTCGGGACAGACGGGCGGCTCTAATGGCTCGGGACAGACGGATGGCTCAGACGGCACTGGGCAGACGGATGGCTCAGATGGCGCTGGGGAGACGGATGGCTCAGATGGCGCTGGGGAGACGGATGGCTCAGATGGCGCTGGGGAGACGGATGGCTCAGATGGCGCTGGGGAGACGGATGGCTCAGATGGCACTGGGCAGACGGATGGCTCTGGCCGGATGAGGCGCACTGTAGGCCTGGTGCGTGGTGCCGGAACTGGAGGCACCGGGCTAAGGACACGCACCTTCAGGCTAGTGCGGGGAGCAGGGACAGGGCACACTGGACTCTCAAAACGCACTATGGACCTGGTGCGTGGTACCGGCACTGGTGGCACCGGGCTGAGGGCACGCACATCAGGACGAGTACGGGGAGAAGGAACAGTGTGTACAGGGCTCTGGAGACGCACAGGTGGCTTAGTGCGTGGTGCCGGAACTGGAGGCACTGGGCTGGAGACACGCACCATAGGGAGAGTGCGTGGAGGAGGAACAGGGCTCTGGAAACGCACTGGAAGCCTGGTGCGTGGAGTAGGCACTGGTGGTACTGGGCTGGGGCGGGGAGGTGGCGCCGGAAATACCGGACCGTGCAGGCGTACTGGCTCCCTTGAGCATTGAGCCTGCCCAACCTTACCTGGCTGAATGCTCCCCGTCGCCCGACCAGTGCGGGGAGGTGGAATAACCCGCACCGGGCTATGTAGGCGAACCGGGGACACCATGCGTAAGGCTGGTGCCATGTAAGCCGGCCCGAGGAGACGTACTGGTGGCCAGATATGTAGGGCCGGCTTCATGACATCCGGCTCAACGCTCAATCTAGCCCTACCAGTGCGGGGAGGTGGAATAACCCGCACCGGGCTATGAACACGTACAGGAGACACCGTGCGCTCTACTGCGTAACACGGTGTCTGCCCGTACTCCCGCTCTCCACGGTTAGCCTGAGAAGTGGGCGCAGGTCTCCTACCTGCCCTCGGCCCACTACCTCTTAGCCCCCCCCCAAGACATTTTTGGGGTTTCTTCACGGGCTTCCGTGCTAGCCGCGTACCTTCATATCTTCGGTTCCTCTCTCCGGTCTCGTCTGCTCTCCTCACTGCCTCCAGCTGTTCCCATGGGAGGCAATCCCTTCCAGCCAGGATCTCCTCCCATGTGTAGCAACCCTTGCCGTTTAACACGTCCTCCCATGTCCATTCCTGTTTAGTATTCCACTGCTCGAACTCACGCTGCTTGGTCCTGGTTCGGTGGGTGGTTCTGTAACGACCTGGGTGTCGGGGGGTGTGAAATCAGACGCAGGAACAGCAGAGCTTCAATACGGTGATTCTTTAATGCCCAACCGGCAAACAAAATGTCCAACACGGACTTACTGGGTTTCATAAACACCTGTCCACAAACACGGGAGACAAACCCAGTACACAATACAATAAACCACTCCCGAAATCCAAAACTACAGACGAACAAACAAACAAACCGAAACAGTCCCGTGTGGCGCAACATACACAGACACAGGAGACAACCACCCACAACAATCAATGTGAAAACACCTACCTTAATATGGCTCTCAATCAGAGGAAATGAAAACCACCTGCCTCTAATTGAGAACCATATCAGGTCACCCTTAAACAAACATAGAAACACATAACATAGACTACCCACCCAAACTCACGCCTTGACCGTCAAACACATACAAAATAACAGAAAACCGGTCAGGAACGTGACACCAAGTCTCTTTTCCTCAGAGAAAACAGGTTGATTCTAGCCCTTAGGCCACCGTTCAAAAGACATGACCCATAATGCCGGCGCTATGTTTTTTTCTTTCTATCATGCATTAGCGGGACACATTTTACATTTATAAAACACATTTATTCAACATATTGCAGGCCATTCTAAAACTAGGCTACATGCTAACCAGCCCGTTAACCATTTGTTTAGGATACACCTTGTTCAGTCATGTTAAGTCATTAGCTAGCTGTAGCTAACAACCTGGGGCACAAAAATATAGAAGAATGACATTATGAATAAGGAATAACGTGAGCTCTATTCATGGAATTTATATCTGTAACTTTCAAAAAAGTTTTTCAACTGAACGTGTCCCTGGTAACATTACCAGTAGCCTATATGCAAACATTTGACTGGGTAAATAACTTGATTTTGACCCAGTGGGCCTATCTATACTAGTCCTGCATTAGTGGGCCGATATAGCCGTCATATTTCTGCTGTTGGTGTCACGACTTCTGCCGAAGGCCATGCCTCTCCTTGTTCGGGCGATGCTCGGCGGTCGACGTCACCGGTCTTCTAGCCATCATTGATCCATTTTTCATTTTCCATTGGTTTTGTCTTGTCTTCATACACACCTGGTTTCAATCCCATTCATTACATGTTGTGTATTTAACCCTCTGTTTCCCCTCATGTCCTTGTCAGAGATTGTTTGTTGTTTTGCTCGTGATTTATGGACTGGTGTGCGACGGGTTCTTGTACCCACGTTTATTTTATTATGGACTTTGGTTTTGGAGTTTTTGTTTTACGTTATTAAACTACTCCATTTATACCAAGTTTGATTCTCCTGCGCCTGACTTCCCTGCCACCTACACACACCACATGACAGTTGGGAAGAGAACAGGATGTTATGCAGAAAAATATATTGGTAGAAAATGGCTATGTATTGTGCACATGAAAGTCAGTGATTTATGTTTACTATAGGTTAATGAGGTAATACAAATGTGTGACTAAAATGTGACTAAAAGGAAAGGGCATTTAGTTGACTAAAATGGCCCACTGTTTTCGTCATAACTAGACCAATAACTAAACCCATAACTAGACCCATAACTAGACCAAATAACTAGACCAAACTAAATCATTATTCAAATGACAAAAATGTGACTAAGACGTAATTATACACACACACACACACACACACACACACACACACACACACACACACACACACACACACACACACACACACACACACACACACACACACACACACACACACACACACACACACTGAGATCTAACACACCTCCACTAATAGCTCTTTGTGTTCCATTACCATGGTTACTGTCAGGTTTAATGCATAGCAACATGTAACCATGAAACAAACTTTTGTGTGCATGCACTTGGTAGTACGTGGGGGAAGTACTGTGTGTGTGTTTGTTTTTCCTGTGTTTTAGGAATAATGGACCTTCTTCCTTTTTGAGTAGTAATGAGTCGTCTATATGCGCCTAACTAGTTAGGACAGCCAGAGACCCAGAAGAGAGGGGAGACGGTTGGGGAATTACCCCTAGCTAAAGTATTTCCCCCCTGGATCCACTGCCCTGGGATGGCCTGGGAGCAATCTACAGCTGTAAAATTGTTGCCACACATTGGGGCGTGCAGCTGGCTAAAACCCACACACACACACACAAAGTCAGGTCTGTGAGTGTCAGGGTGTTTGGGTGTCACACCCTGTCATTCCAGATTAAGTTATGCAAAGTGAGGCGGTCGGCCAGCCAACCCCCAGGGCTTAACAAGCAGGAAACACTAATTGGGTCAGCCCGCTGATTGCCATAATTGCTACTGTGTGTGTGTGTGTGTGTGTGTGTGTGTGTGTGTAGGTCTGAGCAGCTTGATACAGAGATGTATACAGAGACGTGACAACATTCAGTACAGGAGAAGAGAGGATCAGCAGAGAGGGATAGGAGGGAGGAAGAGAGACATGAGAGAAGGGGAGAAAGTGTTATTCGACCGTACACTAACATTTTCTCCCACAGTAGACATCAAAGCATTTTTTATATTGTTTTTATTTAACCTTTATTTAACTAGGCAACTAGTAATTTACAATGACGGTCTAGGAACAGTAGGTTAACTGCCTTGTTTAGGGGCAGAACGACAGATTGTTACCTTGTCAGCTCGGGGATTCGATCTAGCAACCTTTCGCTTACTGGCCCAACGCTCTAACCTGCCGCCCCTGATGAGTGTGTGTAGTGTGTGTAGTGTGTGTAGTGTGTGTAGTGGTTGTAGTGTGCTTGTGCGCGCTTGCATACTTTTGCGTGTGTGTGTATAATTGTGTGTCTAAACCAGCAAGATTTCATAGTTTCCCTTCGAAATTCGATATATTATTAATGAGCGTCTATTTTTGACGCATTACTTCTGTGCGGTTACAAGGTTTAAGAAGAAACAACTCGAAGGTTAACAGTCTAGGCATTAATTCCAAGGGGTTAAGTTTAGGGCAATCATTTGGGGAAGGCTTAAAACAAAATCATTTAAAGTGACTCAGTAATACCATCAGGTATCATCAGTATTCTTAGTATTCTCACTGCCTGCTAGAGCGTTGTGAACTGCCGTACCACAGTGGTCTGAGCAGCACGCTTGTGGTCTGAACAACATG